>NW_006281106.1:951626-1229812 GCF_000203795.2 Batrachochytrium dendrobatidis JAM81
TTCAGGCGTATGAACTAAAGCCAGCAGCCAACGCCAATGGATCAACCAGCATCATAAGCGGAGAAGCTGGAGCTGTTTTCACCAGAAAACATTTCCTGAATCCAAACGGAATTTTCATTCAATTCATTTCCAGTCGCATACCACCCGATAATTGTTTCTTTAGGATTTGTCTGTAAATGCAAAGCATACATCTTGGTGAAGAAATCCGCATCAACAAAAACCTAGAAAATCGTATGCATGTAGTCAGAGATGGTTAGATGTGAGTTGATATGAACAGTTGAGCTAACAAGCAAAACGTGTATTCCATTCGCTTTTGTTTCTCAGCATCAAGCATTTACAATCATATTCGCGTAAAATGGAACATCAAGTGTATAGACAGCCAGTCATGATTGGTGTCAATTAGTGAACACAGTTTTTTGAGCTCGCTATTGATTATCTATTCCAAAGCAAGAGACATGCACAGATACAAATGGTCCATTTTACATGAATAGGGCTGTAAGACTGAATTTGACAAAAGATCAACACTTGAGCCGGGATTACCTTGTGATCCGAAGTCTCAGAGTAGCTCAAAGGAAAGGAATTAACGACTTGGACTTGGCTCATACCAAACGAGTCTGTGGTACGGACACCGAGGAGAGCACCAATGATTTGGGACTGGGATTCTTTCCGACGCAAGTAGTGGTCAAGGATAGAGAGAAGAACCAAGGGAGAGACATTTGAGCTGGAAGGAGTGGAGGTGAGTGCAGCAGATGAAGAAGGAAGAGACAGTCGAAGAAATGAATCAGATTTGCCTGAAAACAAGGATCTTGACGCAGGAGCTGCTTCTTGCTCGCTGCTCTTGTGGCCTGACTGGATCTTGAATTTTTTTGGCGCCATTGAATTGTTTCTAAAAGAAAAACTGGACGAAAAAACCAGTTGCACTCATCACGTGACATTATTCACAGATTTCTTCAATTCTTACACTCTTTATTGCTTATTGTATTCTCCAACACGTTAAACTACCATCAGTCTAGGCGCAATGTTCATCGCCATAAGTTCTTGAAATAGCAACTTGCAAGCATATGGCAAATAAACTTGTGAAATCTGTGTCTTGTTACGACACGATCGACACTCGAACGAGTTCTTTTTAAGATTAGCTACTGCCATCAAACCACAATGATCACAGACATGAACACGGTATGCATCCGATGCATCAAAAAGACGCTCTTTGAGAAAATTGGCTGCTCCGTGAGAGATCATACAATCACGCTCCATTTCACCAAATCGAAGGCCGCCATCTCGAGATCTTCCTTCTACAGGCTGGCGAGTAAGAATTTGCAACGGCCCACGTGCACGAGAGTGAATCTTGTCGTCCACCATGTGCTTGAGACGTTGGTAATAAGTTGGTCCTGTATACACCTGTGCATTAAGCTTGCGGCCCGTGTGACCATTGTATAGCACTTCAAACCCTCGTCGTTGATATCCATACCCTTGCAAAGCCTGCGAAATCGCTTCAACTGTCACATCTGTAAATGGTGTAGCATCTCCTTCATCTCCAGTAAATGTAGATACTTTGGACAGCAGGCATTCGACAAGATGTCCAATCGTCATACGGGATGGAATAGCGTGTGGGTTAATAATAAGATCCGGTGTAATACCATCAGCAGTAAACGGCATATCCTCTGTACGATAAGTAATACCAACAGTTCCTTTTTGGCCGTGACGAGATGCAAATTTATCTCCCATATGTGGAATACGAATAGACCGCACTCGCACCTTGACAAATTTAAATCCATCTTGATTTGTGGTGATGAGCACTTGATCCACAATACCATTTTCTGTGCTCTTGAGAGGTGTAGAAGCATCTCGCTTGGTATGCATAGTGGTGCGTTGCCCCAATTCAGTCGAATCTGCTGCAATCGGAACCGTTTTTCCTGTAGTATGTTCAACAACAGTTCAACAACAGTTCAATACAGCTTCAACCAAAAACATAAGACTGTCGCCAAGTTTATACAAGCATCATAGACACATACCAATAATAATATCCTCTCCAGAAACACGAACACCTGGAGCAATAAGTCCATCGTCCTCAAGTTTCTCGTACGTTCCGTGCTTGAGTCGCAACGTAGTATCACGCGAAGGCTTCTCAAGAGTTTCGGTGGAAATCATTCCTACTTTTTTTTCCTGATCCATATAAACTCGATAATACAAACTGCGGAATAGACCACGATCGATTGAGCTTTGGTTCATAATCAAAGAATCTTCCTGATTATACCCAGAATAACAAGCAATAGCAACAACTGCATTGATACCAGCTGGCAAGTCTCGAAAATGCATAAACTCCATCGCACGTGTCGTAGCAAGTGGCTTTTGCGGATAGAAAAGAATATTGGACATAGTGTCCATACGAAGTTGAAAATTCGTAAGAAAAAGACCCATGGCCTGTTTACCCATAGCAGATTGGTAAACGTTACGCGGAGATTGGTTGTGATCTGGAAAAGGAATAATGCTAGCACAAATTCCCAAAATCATACTTGGATGAATCTCACAGTGAGTGTAATTGCGAGTATACACAGTAGCAGACTTGAGACGGCCAGTTCCTACTTGATGACGCTCTACAACCTGACCTGCTGCTGCCATTCGAGCTTCGGCGAGATCGTCAGGCGTCATGCAGATCATGACAGTCTCTTCTTCCTCTGTATCAATATATTCTACAACACCATACGATAGAAGATCCTTCCATTGAATTTGGTCTTCATGGAGCTGCTGTACCATTTCTTTAGTAAGAACTAGCGACTGCTCAGGTGTAACTACAAACAATGAACGTGCAATACGACCAGCATCGGTGCAAAGGCGGAGTTCTCTGTCGCGCACATCACGAACAACTGATACCTCTGGTGACACATCAACACTACGACGCAGTCTTCTGAGAGTGCTTACAAGCTGATCAGGATCACGATGAATGCCAACCCATTGGCCGTTCAAGAAAATCTTGGTTGCTGTAGGAATGGTGCTAGGTGAAATTTCTTCCAAACTTTCCATGGTCCATTCTTCCAAAAACTCCAAAATGGGAGGAGCTGGTGAGCCAACAGTAATATAGCCCATAAGTGATAGATTCTTGACAAGACCACATGCTTGGCCTTCGGGTGTTTCGGCAGGACAGTTGTGTGATACGATAGAATTGGCAAAAAACGAGTGGTTTTGCGAAACAGTGTTGAAATCATACAATCTCTCTGCTGGTGCTTCTTCAATTGAATGGATGGTGACCCATACAAACCGAGGGGATTCTTTATGTACGTACCGATCCTTGAACTCGATCCATGTGATATATTCGTCAGCTGGGGCAGTCGGAATTTCTTTTACATTCAGCATATGAGAGGGATTATGATGTGGCATATTGATTTCTGCTGAAACTGCAGCTTTTGTGCCAAGTCCGGTATGCAACAATTCAAAGGCGTGTTGACATTTGGATCTGTGCTGTTCAATAAAAAATAAACTGCCCTTGATCCACTGCACAGGTGCTGAGCTTTGGCTCGTTTTATTAAAGCAGTAGCGATAACCAACTTGCTCATAAAAACGCACAAGATTTTCAGCAGTGTTGTCAACGTGTAGATGTACTGCATAGCCAGTCTTTTCAGCAGTAATGTGTTTTTCACTACTTACCGACGAACAAATATTAAGCATGCCTAAAAGAGTTGCGACCTGTTTCAAATACACCACAGTGCTTTCCAAATGATCTGCATCAGTGTGTTGTGTCAGAGCAGACATGGTGGGTTCCCATTTGCCCTCATTGCATGAGATAGTAATGTGAGCACCATTTCCGCCAAAAAGAGCACCAAGAAACTCGCGCTTTATGCTAGTTGGTGCGTCCAGTAGCCATTTTGGAAGCAAACAGTATCGATGCTGCTTTTCTGCATCATGTGCACCAAGTGTCTGCAAAAGTGCATTTGCTGTGGGAACTAATGTGATACAAATAGCTTTACCGTTGCTATCGTCACATTTGAACCATTTTTGCTGATCGTCTTGGTATCGCACCCAGTGAGCAGGACTAAAGCCAAGAGCCGTCAAATCTGAATTCACTGCAGTTACATCTTCATCCTTTTCCACGTACAGCTTGCCACTAAAATCACCAGCAGATAACACGAGACCAAATAACCGAGCTGCAGATTTGACTTTGGACAGTGGAATAGGCACATCTACCAGGCCAATTTCAGAAAGTTGCTTGGCAAGCTGAGCAGTGGATGCTGTACATACTTCTTTCTCGGATAGAGTAAGTGTCCATTGTTCAGAAGTGCAGTACGCTTGCTGCGGGCTTACTAGTAGCGCATGATGTCCAACAGTCAATTCTTCAACTCTAAGCCATTGCCCAGTCAACCCTCGAGTAGTCTCGTCAACTTTGGCAGCAAACAATGGATGTTCTGGATCAGCCTTGATGACTCGTCCATCATCAAGTGTGATTTTAAGAACCCGTGTAGCATCCTTGGCAAAGTAATGATCAATAAGCGAAGGCGACACCACACCAGTCCGAGGTTCGATTGTCGAAACACACGCTCCGTCGACAAGATCCGTTAGTAGCACAACATCCATGCCATTTCCTAAAACTACCTCGGTATCTCCGCTGAGACAGACCATGCCCCAATGTGTATTATGTAGCTGACGAGGTTTAGCAAGTTTACCTATTCAGTGAATTGTAAAAAAAATTAAAATGGACTCGAGAACAGCAATTAAATATGCTCGACTTGATACTATGCAATATTAACAGATAAACTCACCATCTCGACCAATAGGAGTGTTTAGACGACGCAAATGGGATAGTGTAGACGCAAATGTATATCTATTCAGCACCTGACTGACACCGGCGCGAGCCTGCATAAACTTTTTTTGGTCACCCCAGTTGCCCGTAGCAAGCGAATACTTGAGTCCATTTGTAATGGTGCTAGACTTGACAGCAAGTGACAGATTGAACTCGCGTCCAGACTCCATTGTTATTTGAAGATATCGACTCACGTCTTTTGTAAGTTTTCTAAACAGCATACGGAACAGTCCACCGAGCAATGGACCAGCAAGATCAAGACGTTTTTTTCCAAAATGATCACGATCATCGGTTTCTCGGCGATCCAATGCAGCCAACAGGAGTCGATGAATCATGTATCCAAAGAAATATGCTTTTGGGGTTTCTAAATGAGGTTTAACACCCACATGTGGAAGCATTTCTTTTTGCAGAATATCAGCAGCATAGCGAATACGACGTTCTCTTGAAACACCCACTGTAGTGCCACGTTTTCCAATGTAATCCAATGCAACATCTGTATTCTGAATAACAAAGGCCTCCTCGATACAGGGTTTAAGAAGTTCCAGCATTGCAGTGTCATTAAAATCATAGCATATATGTTCAAGAATGTGTTGGTCTGCTACAATACCAAGAGCTCGGAAAACAACAATGATAGGAATATCTACTTTGATATAAGGAAGCGATGTTCGAATGGGCTGACCGCCCTTGTCTTCACTCTTGAGTGACATTCTCTTAATAAAAAGCGTTGACGGAACTTTAGAGCCTGTTGAGCCTTGGCTACGAATTTCACAGCTAAACGAATAGGACGATGGCTGTGAACGAGAGAATACATACACATGGTTGGTTGCCATGCGCTCTTGCGCAATTAAAACCTTTTCTGAGCCGTTGATCACAAAATAGCCGCCCTAATGATAGTTGGTTTGTCAATATTTAAAAACTGAACAAGATACTCAAAAAAGCAGTCTTACTTGATCGTGTGGACATTCTCCTACTTGCATAAGGTCGCGCTGCTCAAGATCAAATAAAATACAGTACTGAGATCGCAACATGATGGGTACTTTTCCAACAAACACCTTTTGATAGCTTGGATCGGACTCTTCTGTTTCCCATTCGAGATCGTTGGGGTTGGTAACACCAACATTTGCAGGATGTGTAGGATCTGCCACTCGGATTTCCTTTCGCATGTCCAAGTAAAGGGGAGCAGAATATCTAGTTGGATGCAAGTATTTAAATAGTATATATAAGGGCATGAATAAACGATACGGTTGAATTCAAACGAATAGATGATGAAAACATTAAACAGCTGCCCTTACGTTAGATTACGCAAACGAGCCTCATGAGGGAACATACTGGCAGTACTACCATCGGACTCGGTCATTGTAGGTTTACTAAGATAAATCTGACCAAAATGGATCACATATTGTTTCTAAAAAGCAATATAAAATAACAATAGAGATGTTGAATTAGGACTAAAGTGGTTCAGAATCCAAGCAATAGTAACATATAGACCAGATCTATTGATACGCTCATGTACAACGACTGGATGAATTGGACAGCTCCAAAAATGGCAATTTGATGATGTTATGAGAAAATAAACACACCGTCATATCATTCTCTTGGCCAGTATGCTGAGTAGTAGTTTGTAATAGCAACTGTGCATTTTCATCGACAATATCCTGCATAGTATTTTGAATGAACTCGTCAAAAGAGTCCAGTTGCTGTCTGACAAGACCTTTCTCGTTGAAAAACGAAGTGATGACAGCCCAACAATCCTCCTGAGTGATATCCTCATCACCAAACTGGTCATAATCGTACTCTTCCTCTTGCGCATATCCTGTTTACGCAGTTAAGACAGTGCGAGAATAAGACCAGTGACAGTCATACATATACACATGATCAGTATTCTTGTCCAAATGCGACTGTTCAAGCCATGCCGACTCCAACAGCAACACACAATGCAGCAACGGAACACACAATGCAGCATTACCAATTTCCTCTACTTCAACGCCTGACATGGTGTTGAAATCACCATCATCCATGTCCATCTTTGATGTAGTTGATGGAAACCACGTTAACTGTGGAAATTGCAACCTCAACTCGACTGTCAGTCACGACAAGATCGACTCTCGAAACTGTTATTGTGGATTCACTTGTTTAGTCTGTCAGAATGCATTCTTTAACTCATGACTATTTCTTGCGATCAATCTCGCATACTGCATTGACTTAATATTCAAACATTGAGAGATTGACATGAAAACAACTGTTGTATTGGATTAAGAATCAAGAGTATTAATCAAGGTTGATTTCCAATAGAAAACCATACGATTCATGCTGATTTTAAAAGTCATTGCAGATTCCATTCTACGTGAATCTGGTTAATTAACCAGATTCAATTTCAACTTGAACCATCTCAAGTTTACTAGTGACAGAAATGACTACTTGGGCACGACAATCAGCAGTGTTTGTATCAAAAGTAACCGATCCTTGGATCAACTTGGCATTTGAAGATTGGTAACGTCGTAATCTACTGCATAATTGACTTGTTGATCAACTCATCCAACGCTTGCTAATGTAATGCTCAACATCTTGTCACTGCATTCAACCCTATTAATAGGTTATTTAATACACAAAAGCAATTCAAATATCAGCTCATGCTGTATCGTAATGTTTCTAGTGTCATTGTTGGCCGGAATCAGGTATAAATATCATTTGAATTCGCCAACTGGCTGATTATACCGCATCAGTACTGTCCAAGATCATTGTGCGTACAATACTTCAAGTCACTCTAAAGTGTATGATGTACAGCTGTGCTCACGTAGAATGGAACATTATCTTACTGTCTCTGTTTTGGAATAGACGATGCTTAATAATCATTGTATTCCTAATAGAATTTGACTTGTTTGATGAATATTCTCAATCCTTCCAAACTGTCATTATACAACCAAACTCTATTCTGTTGTATCCTAAAAACTTGTATATTTGCACTCTAATTGAAGAAAACAGTTTTGGGAATGCAACTATACATGTCAATCATCCCGAAAAAGACTAGTCAATTAACGAGTTTAAAAAACAATGTTGGTCAATTTAAAGTGAATCATCATGTCATGAAACCGCTTTTATACTCTTCCATTTTACGTGAATACGACTGTAATACGATGCTTGAATTTAGTTGTATACGCTAACTATTATTACTAAGAATCCATGGAGAGAATGTAGCGTTTTGGCACTTGATCGAGACAATATACCGATTATACGGCGTAAAAGTGGTGGAGGCACGGTATTCCATGTAAAGTGTACAACTTGCACTGCATATAAAGTCAACTCTTATAATTTCAGATGGTTTACTTGTTGCTTTTTATGCATGAATCAACTTTTTGCAGGATATGGGAAATACAAACTACTCCATCATGATGCCTAGAGATGAGTTTGATCGTAAACGAAATGCTCATCTTGTATCTCGTGCATTGCATCAAATGGATGTTCCAAGTCAAGTGAATGCTCGACACGACATTGTTATTGGTGATCGCAAAGTATCCGGTTCTGCATTCAAGTTGGTCAACCATAGGGCATACCATCACGGTACAATGTTGATAAGCACAGATATTTCTAAACTAGGAGCATATCTAAAAGGACCAGAACAGGTATGTGATAAGATTCTAATGAAGCTTGCCATTTCAAAGTACCAACAATATAAACTAAACTGATGTTTGGAATTTTCATAGGGTCAGATTGTGGGTCGTGGTGTCGAGAGTGTCAAGTCGCAAGTAACATCATTATTGAATCACTCCTACACGGCAGACCACGATGGGTTCTGCAAATGTGTTGCACAGGAGTTTGAAATGGAGTATTCTGAAAATCCCATTCCTGCGACTTTTTTAACAATGGATGATTTTCATGCATCTAAAGAAGTGCAAGACATTTACCACACTCTCAAAGTAACTACATGTTTGAAAAATTCAAAATGCATGAATGATACTCGCGATCAATCTATTGCTGGATGAGTATTTAACTAATCCCAATTTATATGCAGAGTTGGGAATGGACATTTGGCGAAACATCGCAGTTTGTTCACACAATACCATCTGGCCAGGCTGAAAAAAACATTGCCATAACAGTACTAGAAGGGATCATAACAGATGTTCAATTAATTCACAGAGCCTCCTCTGACCCACATGCTGATTCTAGAACAGCGCAATGGATCGGAAAGAGATACGATGCAAACATGCCTCTGTGTATTCAACAAAGTCTTTTCTAGACTTGATTCGAGCTGAGCTAAATATCAAGGGATTTTAAATTACTGATAGTATCGAGATGGTCGAGGCAATCAATGCATAGCGAGTGTAATAAACATTCGATCGATTGCAGTTTTATGCTCGATAATATCAACTGTACTTTAGATTGGCTGTTTGGTAAAGTTTGCAATTGGTTATAATGCAACAATTGGGGATTGAAGATACAGAGTAAACCATAATTAGTATAATAGATACAGCATTCCATGTCCTCTTCGAGTCCAAAATCTGAACTTGAAATCCTCGAAATGCAGAGTGTGGGAGACAAACCATTTCTGTTTAAGTTTAAATGTCCATATCACAAATCAAGACATTAGCATGTCAACCTCGAACATCAACGACAACTCTGATCTCTACAATGTAACATTCTTATCGACTTGACATTTTTGATTGTATCCAAAACTACTTTCAAAGGATACTTTAATGGATCTTGTAGGCATGACAGATGGAGGACAATGATTGGAAAGGATCAAGTCTTACAGAATGATTGAAAGGGTAGCAGGTCCTGAACATCGCGACAAGGTGAAAATGAACGAGAATATACAAACTTTAAAGAGGCTGGGAAAGTTGAACGAACAAGGAACGCCTACTACAAACCACAACCAGATACTGTGCTTGTCATTGGGGATGTTGTCTTTACACACAACCAAGGAATATCTGGAACGAGTATGAAACTAAAGAAGTTTGTTGTATTCTGAATCTCATACATTCGCGTTCTAACTCAAGAAAACAAGATTGCATGTTTGAATAATGCAACAGTAGTTTGCTGCCAATCGCAGTGTTTGATTTGTATTAAAGGAGATTAAACAAGTGTCAAGGATGTATAATTTATTAAGATTGGAGTGTGAGCATTCGTTTAGTTTTTATACAAAATGAGCAGAAACCAGTAAATCAATAAGTTCAGAGTGCACAATGATTCCCAGTAAAATTTGATGGAAACCGACATCAATCACTTCACGATCCTGACTGCTTATCATACCTTGATATCTTAGTACTTCATTTTACGTGAATATGGCGGTAGGTTCGAAATACAAACTGGAATCGAGATTGTACTAGTATATTCAGTAAATATGAATCCTTCACACTGGCGTATATACTCTTGATTTGAAGTTGATCCTGTGGCCTTGCCAAATTGCATTGAAATGTCTGGAATGGCATTGACTGCATTGTAAACATAAATCTCAGAGTTGCCATCTTTTACAATGCTGATTGCTTTCTCAGTGTAGGTTAATGTAGTGGATCAATTTAGCAAGACAGTTGGATAGTGACTAGAAAAAGCACATGGCTTGAGGCTCAAGTAATAGATTAAAAAGCGCCAATTGAAATCTGACATGATACTAGTCAAGTCGGGATCTCTTAATGGGTCCATCTTTACAAGAAATTGGTAGAGTATAATAGTAGCATGCGAGACAATATCTAGTCAGATTAAGAGACCATTAAAAGCTGGCTTAGATGGTATTTATTTAAAAACCGCATCCATACTTTTGCAGCTATATTCCACAATTTAATAAAATCAACAAGACTAAAATACCAGGTTAGAGTTGGAGAATGGAATCAACCCGTACTTTTCACTTGAAGTGATTAAGCTTGTAATGGAAGGTAGAGTACATGCTAAAAAGCGCGGGTATATTTAGGTTGTTTATATGCAGTTTAACATGCAAATAAATGCGTCAGGCCAAATGATACAACCCGCCAAAAATGATAACCTTCAAGTATAAAGAATAGGGATCATGCGTTTCATAATACGATTAAATGAATAATTGCAATGAATTACGGGGCTTTGTTGGCAAGGATGATCAATTCAAAACAGAAATATGTCAGCAATAAATCTTGGTGGTGCTTTTGTATACATTAGTGAAACGCCACGCTATTTTTGCATTAGAATTATAGGCAGTCCGAGCCACGTGGGTTTAATTTACCCAAAAAGGAAACGAAGCATATACGGGGTCCTGTTGCAGGCAATGTTGAACTTTCTTCATAAAGAGCAGCATATCGCATCGTTACTCTTGTTAACTCAACAAATTTGTGTATTACATACTATAGGTAAGCCGTGCTGTTAGATTGTCAAACTAATTGAGCGAGTTTTCAATCTAGTCATCTTGATAGAACTTCACTCCATCACCCACCATTTTATGCTATAGTACTAGACTTATTTTTTAAGCAGCACAGTGTTGATTGGACCGTATGTAGTTTTGCAAATCAATTAAAGGATGTGTGTTTTCAAACAATACACTACAGGAAACTATGATTTTAACCTTTAAATCATCTGCAATTCTACACTCCAGTATTACATTGTGCAACATCCAGCAGCCTCAGTAGTTTTGTATTGGACTACAAGAGCACTAATTATGGCATTTGGTTGATCCGTGTCCTGTTGGAAAATTGCGTCTAGATGAATTACTGAATTTGTAGGGGTTTGCATATACCAATACAAATTTATGCACCCGCAGATTTTACAGCTGTAATCGCGTAAAATGGAATACTTGCATTTATCTTGAAGCCACTGTTTTGGAATAGCCAGCGATTGAACATTCGTTGTGCTTTTCTATTGAGCATTGTTGGTCTATTCAATATGCAGTGTTTATGATGTTTACAGACTAGTTTTGAATTGAATTATCCCCTTTTTCAGTTGGCATAGCCATGCATTGTACGATCGACTTGTTTGAATCTAAATTCATCCATTACGATAATACTATCCAGTAAAATTGATGGAAGCCGGCATTGATGATTCCATCAGATTGGCATTGTATTATGCACTCTTTAATGTCCCATTTACATGAATGCATCTATAGTACAATTACGACTCAGTTTACTAACTATGGATGAAACCAATGTTTTATAGAATATGAAGGTTTCCATTTTCGTCCTTGCACTCGCTGCCGCTGTTACTGCCGCTCCTTTTGGCTATGGTAACAACTCTCCCAGCACCACTCCCGCTGTTCCATCGACTACCACATCGATAGTTGAAACTCCCGTTCCTAAGCCCCAGTCTTCTACCAGCACTACTACTACTACTAAGCACGGCTATCACCATAATTCTAGTGCTTCCAAGCATACTACTGCTCATCACAGCAAACCTGTCGAGACTCCAGCACCCAAGGCTACTCCCACCCCTACTCCAGCCTACCCCGTTCCCGAGACTCCCGTCCCAACTGTTGTCTCTACACCATGTGAATCACCTGTTGAGACTCCCGTCCCAACTGTTGCATCTACTCCTGCTTATCCCGTTCCCGAGACACCGGTTCCAACTGTTGCCACTACTCCAGTTGTACCAGTTCCATATGGTGGCGGTGAAACTCCAGTCCCAACTGCTGCCAGCACTCCTGCTTACCCCACTCCCGAGACACCGGTTCCAACTGTTGCCACTACTCCAGCTTACCCCACTGCCGAGACTCCAGTCCCAACCGTTGCCACTACCCCATCTGTTCCCGAGACTCCAGTTCCCGAAGCATCTACTCCAGCTTACCCAACCAAGAAGAAGTGCCGTCATCGTAAGACCAAGGGTGGTGAGACTCCCGTCCCAACTGTTGCCACTACTCCAGCTGTCCCCGAGACTCCTGCTCCAGAAATTTCCCCACCTGCACCATATGGTGGTGGTGAGACTCCCGTCCCAACTGTTGCCACTACCCCAGTTGGTCCCGAGACTCCTGCTCCGGAAATCCCTTCACCTGCACCATATGGCGGTGGTGAGACTCCCGTCCCAACTGTTGCCACTACTCCAGCTGTTCCCGAGACTCCAGTCCCAACTGTTGCCACTACTCCAGCTTACCCCACTCCCGAGACACCAGTCCCAACTGTTGCCACTACTCCAGCTTACCCCACCCCTGAGACTCCCGTCCCAACTGTAGTGTCCACTCCCCCAACTACTCCTTGCTCCGAGACTCCCACTCCCGAGACACCGGTTCCAACTGTTGCCACTACTCCGGCTTACCCCACTCCCGAGACTCCAGTCCCAACCGTTGCTACTACTCCAGCTGTCCCCGAGACTCCCGTCCCAACTGTAGTGTCCACTCCCCCAACTACTCCTTGCTCCGAGACTCCCACTCCCGAGACACCGGTTCCAACTGTTGCCACTACTCCGGCTTACCCCACTCCCGAGACTCCAGTCCCAACTGTTGTATCTACCCCAGCTGTCCCCGAGACTCCCGTCCCAACTGTAGTGTCCACTCCCCCAACTACTCCTTGCTCCGAGACTCCCACCCCTGAGACTCCAGTCCCAACCGTTGCATCTACTCCCGTCCCAACTGTGACTCCCACACCCGAGACTACTCCTTGCTCCGAGACTCCCACACCCGAGACCACTCCAGCTGTTCCCGAGACTCCAGTCCCAACCGTTGCATCTACTCCCGTCCCAACTGTGACCCCCACACCCGAGACTACTCCTTGCTCCGAGACCCCCACACCAGAGACTACTCCTTGCTCCGAGACTGCAACTGAGACTACTCCAGTCCCAACCGTTGTATCCACACCAGCTGTCTCCGAGACTCCAGTCCCAACTGTTGCATCTACTCCCGTCCCAACTGTGACCCCCACACCAGAGACTACTCCTTGCTCCGAGACTTCCACACCCGAGACCACTCCTTGCTCCGAGACTGCAACTGAGACTACTCCTTGCTCCGAGACTCCAACTGAAACCACTCCATGCTCCGAGACTCCAACCGAAACCGGTTCCGCCAACTAAGCATTTAAAACACTCTTTCTTGAGTTGATCTGTATTATTCCTTGTCGAGTTTTACAGTAGAGGAAAAAGCTATTCCATGTTCTATTAGTATTCATGTGATTGAATGAAATTTTAAAATTGTATCACTTTCAATTATAGCTGGGTTTAGAAGAGTTTATTTAGTCATGTATGCTTGAAAGATTTGTAGATATAGGCTCATTAAAGTCTGGTTTTAATAGGGTGTGGCTTGACAAATATGATAACGAGTTTCTTCAGCCAGACCAAATGGATTGGTTGGAGACAAGGAGATATCAGTGGCAGTCTTGTCAGTAATCCCAGTAATGTAAGCCAAGATCCATCCACGTTGTTGAATTCGATCTGCAAAAACGGAGTTTGGCTGAATATCCAAGAAAAAGTGTGGAGTATTGACATTAAATGCAGTCCATGCAGCCGGATTGCGTGTAGGTAGAAATAATACCAAGTCGTTGATTTTAAAGCTGTTGGCATAGATATGTATCAGATTGAGATGGACGTGCTAGTTAGTTTTTTGAATGCGCTACAAACTGCTATAAATCAAAAAAAACATACTTTTGAAACGCTACTCTAAAAGATGCTTGACCTAATAAGCATTAATGTTTAAAACAAGTTGTTTTTCAAAAAATCTTGAACGTCGATGGCATAATAAACTATACCTGTCAAATCTGACCACCGTTTCTCAATCCGATCAACACTATCGCTTACGTCTAAATATGCACCTGCAGAGACAACTTTGGAATACAGTTCTCTTAATAGCAAATCATAGTGCTCGATAAACTTTGACATTCCACCCAAAGCATCATCATCATTTCCAAACCCTTCGATTAAACTCTTGGTGTCGTCGTAATGTGCACCAGCATCGGATATGGAAAAAGTATCACTCAATTTCGACAAACAACAGTTTTCAGTACTTCCAGTCAAACCGTTGTTACGAATAAGTGCATAGACAACATCCTCACTCAAAGTATGTTGGACCAATCTCACCAATGCATCCAAACATCCAGTTAAATGCTGTAGACTTAACCGACACACAATATTCCAGTCCTCAATCTGCTCACGCATCTGCTGCACCTGTGAAAAAGCCAAACGCGACAACTCACGTTGAGATAAATCTTGTTGCATGTCTAGTCTCATTTGCTCTATCGCTTTGGTGTGTGCTTGTTTCTGTGATTCAATGTCAGCCATTGAATCAGCTTGTGTCTGCTCGAGTTCTTTTTTAATCTGCTCTATTTGCTTTTGTAGAACGACTTCCGAAGTTCTATGCTGTTCAATTTGACTTTCTTGCAGATCTTGCAATCTTTTAAGCTCAAGGGCGTTTTTTTCTTGTTGTGCCTGGTGTTCGTTGCGTTGCACTTTGGCTGCTGCTACATGTCCTTCTGCCCGTTCATACAACACTTTTAGTGACTCTAAATCTGCTTCTAAAACTGCCTCATGTGCCTGTGCTACAGTCAGATCGTTTTCTGCTATCCGAAGTCGTTCTTCCGTCTCTCCAAGTCGTTGAATCAGTGTTACCATTTCAGCAGCAACTGACTATACTCGATAAAATACATAGTCATGCATTGACAAAGTTTGGCTTATTAATCAGTATCTGCTTGATAAAGATGTTCAACAATTTGGAATTATACACAATGTACCTGGGTAACGTCACTCCCATCTTGACTGTCTTGCATAGAGTTCTTCATGCTTTCCATCATTGCTGCATGCCATAAAATATCATCTTTAAGAACTCTCATGCATCGACGCAACTCATCAATCGATGCTGGTTTGCTCCGTATGTGATTTAACTGAACAGGAGTCTGCTCTTCTATATCACTTTTCTGTTCAGAGCCAGTATCCCTACGCAAAGACAAACAACAGCCCTCCATATACTCGCGTACTTCTACCAAAAAATCTTGCAGCTATTCAACACCCTTTCAAGTTAGCAGCATAATAAAGTAAACCACCACCAAAAAGACAACTTCAAGAAAAATTGACAGACTAGTATTTACCTTTTTTAGCTCAACAAGAGTGTTGCTCAACTGTACATCTGTCGTTTGCTTTTCATTGCGTAGTTTGTCATGTGATTCGCGTACCTACATGGCATGAGGTTAAACGTTGGCTTCATTGTTGATGTTGATACAGATGCTGTACATTTCACAATGATCGCTGTAAATAAAAACTCACATTTTGGTACAAGGTAGTCAGTTCGGAAATCCGCTGAGTTGACTGCTGCAGCTGATCGCAAAACTGCTGGTTTTCTTTCAAAATCTAAAATAAAGGTTTATAAACAATAGTATCAGCAAAATAATAGTCAACCATAGCAATTCAAAAAAATTGACTGTTCGAGCTGGTGCTCTATACATCCACAACAGTCACAAAAATCTAAACTTACTCTTTCTTTTTCAAGAGTCATGGTCTGAATAGTGGATTCCATTTCTTGCATCAGCCGTCTATCAGTCACATGCGTCTTTTCAACGGCTCCGCTGGTGGAATAACTTTGTTGAAGGAGTTGCTCAAGATTCTTGATACGCGCTTCATATGCTTTAATTTTTTCTTCTTGTTTTGTGCTATGCGATGATGATAAAACATCGTTCATGGATGGATGCCGAAAAGCTGTAGAAGTTTGTGAAACTGGTGCTGCTGTATTTACAAGGCAGTACATTCCATCAATCAAGAAAAAACGTGTTAGACAGCACCATTGCGAATGTAGTGAGCAATCCATGTAAAATACAATCTTGGTCAAATATAACCTACCTTGAGCTCGCATCTCGACGACCTCTTTTCTTAATTTAGCATTTTCTGCTTCCAGCTTTACTATTCTATCACAAAACGCTGCATATCAACGCATTGCAAATAATGTTGTCAGTAGTATGCTCAACTTGGTAATCGATACTCGCTGGATTTTTAAACCAACGAATAGATTTGCAAGTTACATACTAGAATTAGAAATCAACTCCTCAAAATCTAGCAAAGGTGAATCGACTTGAGGACTCATTTGTACCATCATTGCATGCAGTTTGGAGAGTGATCCAGAAGTTTGAACAGTGCTGGGATCTTGAATAGCCCGTAAAGAAGCCACCATTTGCGAAAATGCTACCCCCACAATCCCAAAATATTCGTATCCTGTTAGTACCTTAATCATCAAATCAAAAAATATCCTCTATTTGCAAAAAATGTTGCTTAAATTGTCACGGAACAAATAAAAGGCAAGACGTTGGCTCAACTTACCGGTAACATCGTCTTTTGTAAGATTTGGTAAAAGTATCTCGTCTTCTGAAATAGACAACTTGATGGACGGAGTAGCTGATTCTAAACCTTTTAAAAGCCCCTTTGGTAGATATCGCTCAATCTCTGTACGAAAAGTATCTCGGCGAGCTTCTTCTTGATTTTGGAAGCTAGTGAGTATACCCATTATTTGGTTGACTTTATCACCAAGCACCTATAGTTGCCATTATTTACAAGAATAAATTAAGACTGATGGAATAATTTTACAACAGTCATTGGCAAATGTACACATCATATCACTCAATTAAAAATGTAAACCAACCTTGGAATGTTCCCTTCGACGAACTATCTCAATAAAAGCTGCACCCCATGCTGGTGGCATGCGATGAACATGGAGCAGTTGCAAAAAAGCCTCGGCTTGAACTCGAAGTTCCTTGTCCAAAGCCATCAGGGCTTGGGGAATTATATAAATTGTCGATTGTTGTTTAGCTAGCTCCAACAGTTTTTCCATCAACGCCTGAGTAAGATGTGCCTATTCAATCCCATCAATTGATTAGAATCAAAGTACATATATATTTCACTCATTTATCTAAAGCAATACTGCTCAATGAACCTATTACATGTTGAAAATATCTTGATGTCATGCAAGCAGTACATTGGATATAGACTGAGCATTTACCTTTGAGTCGGAAAATTGAACCACAGTTTCTCGCACTTGTCTATCACATCGAGTGATTTCTAAAGTTTAGAATTCAAAGTTAATCGCAGCTAAATGATTAGATTTATAACCAAAACCAGATATACGCCAGGCTTAGCAACTTACCGGGTATATATTCTTCAAAATGGATTTTGTAAAGATGTTCAAGAGCCTCAAACCTATCGCCCGCTTGATCATCTGGGCCATTAGAAATATCGGCCAAAATAGTTTCTACTCTAGTAAAATCTATTTCAAAAAGATTGGTTATAAAATGCTTGACATGTTAGCTTGGCTTATCATTCTACAAAATATAATATAAATTACCTCGTTCCAAAATATTCTGCCGGGATTCGATTTGACCCACAAGCTTTCGTACAATGTCCAATAGCGGATCTAGTTTACTCAAACTGTCAAGTCAAACACAATAAGAGCAAGCCATTGTAAGCATGATGCATTCAGCCTAAATTCATCTTGTATAAAAACTGCAATTTAAAAGGTTTAAACCAAGACCTACTCAAAATCTTCAGGCTCTAGTTGATCAATACGTGCACCGGCTCGAACATCGTTCATGGTTACACTAATTGATTGTACTTTGTCTACAAGTTCATCTGGATACAAATATCAATTAGTTTGGCATGTCAATGCATTTTCAGCAAGTAACGCTTAGATATCCATGGCACAAATAATGCATGTGCAAATTAGAAACTCACCATGTGCAACTCGACAGTCATTGATCCAACGAAGAAGCTTATCTCTTGGAATATAGTCATTCAAAACTTTTGATTCGCTTACAATAGCTTCATGAATAGGAATCATTGTAAGTGTATCCAGATCTGACGCAATACCGTGTAATAACTCTGTGTGAGAGGATATTTGAATCTGAGCTGGTGCAATAAAACTGTCGTATGAATCCAAAACACTCCTTTAAAACATAGTATTAGAGTCAGGTTTAGACTAGATATTGATACAAACCGGTCGCACAAAAATATTGCAATCCAACGAGAAATATAGCCCTACTTGCGATGTGTAAAAAGATTACAAAGTGCCATTGTCAGGCCTTCCACTTGAATAGATTGTTCTAGTTGAAAATAGATCAAAATTGTGGCAAAACCCAATCAATAAATTACAAACAATTGCTTGTGTAATATAGGATTGATCTGATGTATACCTTCCAGTAGTCGTTCACATGTTTTGGCGTGCTTATTGGCAATCTTTCGAAGTGCCTGTTATTCATCAAAAGTAGATGGTGCACCATATAAAGTTGGCATTAAAGACTCAAGACATCTGAAATCATACTAAAAGATAACATGGTCAACTAAATCTTACCTGTCCGTATGAAATATGCTCTGAAAAGGCACGTTTAAAAGCTATTACTCGCTCTTTTGAAGATAGATTTGGGGCTAATGGTGATATCACCTTCAATCCCACAACAGCTACACCAGTACACAATTGG
Organism: Batrachochytrium dendrobatidis JAM81; assembly: GCF_000203795.2. Taxonomy (NCBI): domain Eukaryota; kingdom Fungi; phylum Chytridiomycota; class Chytridiomycetes; order Rhizophydiales; genus Batrachochytrium; species Batrachochytrium dendrobatidis. The sequence continues at coordinate 970,737 of NW_006281106.1, forward strand.
TATTGATTCAAATCTATTGGTATTGACACTAAATAATTTCCATCAATGGCCAAGCGTGACATTCTTAATAATTCTTACTATCTGATGGAACTGGCGGTTCAATATCAATCGACATGTGAACAGGTTTATTTCCTGTTTGCTGCATGAGTGCCAATCGATTGAAAATAAAAATACGCTCGTCTTTCTATATTTAAAACCACATTAGTTTAAGCATTGACAAGCAAAACTTGAATTGACAGACCGCAGCTAAAAACTCAACGTACTTGACTAGATAGCAAAGTAGTCAACATGCTTTGTTTAACTATCTGTGCATTTGAGCCTAAAAGAACTTGAAACTTTTGAGGAATAAAAGTAACGGCTTCTATATCTGCTCGAAGCATATCTACACTATCATGCCAAACGGTTTACAAGGTTGATTTTTAAGATTCAGTTGTAGAATCAGACCAGTTTTAGGTGTGAGAAAATACAGATAAAAGGCAATAGTTGTGCGTAATAGTGAATGGCATATTTCCAGTTGATCCATTGTGTCAGTATTCCCAATCCATCCAGATCCAAAGTGATGTTTGATGAGCAAATTGAGAATAAACAGTTGACCACACATTGTCAGCTCAATATGGAATCAACACATTCCGAAAATAATACTGGTTTTGTGATTGGAATACAGTCCTATTCAGGCAATACAGCCAGACCACAGCTGAAACTTTGGTTGGTTGGATTATACTTGTTATCCCTATGACCATGAACGAAAGCACTATCACCACAGCAGAGATTCTGATCCAAACAGTGCTCACTTACGTATCCCCTGGTACCAGACGTTGGAGTGGAAGTAGTATTCCAGTCTCTGCCTGATAGACTTTGAGTGACATTGCTTAATTGAACACGATTGCTGAATGAGGTTTAAGTCGAGTTTGACTGCAATGTCGCAAAATCAAGATTTAAATGTTGAGTAAAATTGTTGGAATTGGAATACTTGGCCAGTCATGTTGATTCCAAACTGTCAATTCTGTCCATCGTGTCTTTGTTGGGCTGATTCAAATGTCAAAGATTCAAACATTTCACTCTTTAATCGCATTGCTGGACATTGCACACAAGCCATCGTTTTATCAGATTGGCATGAAGAATCGCTTTTCAATTTTAGGTGTAGCAAGACTATTTACAGATACTACAACTGGGTAGCAGCCTTGTAGATTACTCATATTGCTTAAAGTATGCCAATTCAAAAAAAATTGTTAAATACAGACTATATATAGTACTATGGATTTGCCCGATAACTAGCCATGTATTAGGCTAGCATAACTAGTAACATCCACACTAAATCACGCGAGTACCAAAGTTGAAAAGCTTATTCGCTTATCAAACTTACTCGAGACTATTACATAATCAAGCAAGTATAAATATTCATTTTTATCATGCATACTATAAAAATAGAATTCTAGGTGTGCCAGCTAATCTCATTTTATTGACCAATACCTGTTAATACCATAGATGGAGGTTCCGGACACACACAAAACAGCATCAGATATTGTTGAGCACTTGCTCGAGTTTTGGAATCAACAGTACTTTATATCTGCGCCAAAAAGCATTGAGCTACGTAAATTGGTCATGTCAAGCTCTAATGCGAAATCTCTGCCCACGCTATCCAATATGACTGATCTGCAAGACAGAATTGATAGTTCCAATGTGCTTGACAGTGATATCAATAGCAAAAAAAAGGACCAGAATTTAGATTCTGTTAGTGGAAGACTGTCACAGACGGAGCCTTTTGATTTCAGCACCAAGAGCAAACAGAACATGGTTTCTCTCACTCAGTTGGATGGTGATGGTGTATTATCAAATGCTATTACTGACGATACAGACGAATCAATTATGCAACCATCTATACTTCAACAAGATTTTGAAGTTGAAGAGTTTAATCAGGACATAAACACGGAAAAGGTTACCAACGATAGTAGTGCACAAGGATTTTCATTTCAAAACGCCATCAGTCAAGCCAATGCAATCCGTGACGAAAAGGCTACAGACAGCAATGAGATTGACAGTCTGTCATTGGATCTGACAAAAGATGTGCCGAATTCATTGGAAACCTCGCAGATGGGTGAGATAGAGCAAGAGGATATTGATTATGAAGAAACAGCAGAAGCAACAGACTTGCATGACTCTTCAACGCTCGCTTTCTCACAAACTCGGCAAAATAATGACTCTATCAAAGTCGGATCGCTGCAATCGATTGTAGATTTATCGTCAAATCAATTGGAAGTTGATGCTATACCAGACACTTTAGTAGCAAGCGGCATATCACAAAATAGAATCAGTGCCGATCTTGATTCGCCCGATGCTTTGTATCAAACTGGCAGTATTTCATTAGCCAATGAGAATTCAAAAAGTTTGAAAAATCTAGCAGGCAATCCCAATCATACCGATACAGTCAAGAAAGCTAGCAATAACTCGAATCTTGTTGATGAAGCAGACGGATCGTGGAGTTATGACTTGCAACCTAGTTATGCAGATAAATCAAAGTGTGTTTTTGGATTTTGCGCTATATTTTGTCAGCCGTGCAGGATCCAACCTATTCCGCTTGCCACTTGCATCATTTGGCTAAAAGTTTCACTCTCTCAGGTAAATTCCAATAAGCTTATATTGTGACAACGATTCAAGCTACGTCACCAAATATATTGCATTGACTTGGAAATGTATAAACATTAAAGCTTGAGTGAATTCACAATCGAGTGTTTAACGCATCTAATTTACTACACTCGGTCATTTTGAAAATAGGATAAAACCAAATGGATGGTCGAGTACCGATTTGAGCATAACCACCTGACGCATAGTTTCACTATCCCAGCAAGTGATCCTGTGAGTAGCTTTAAAGATTCCAACTTTCTTGTGATGCTAAAACTCCAATCCAGCCAAATAGCATCACCGCTTCATCGAGTGCGTGAACTCATTGCATCAAAAAAGCAGCAGGCATCTGATTTGCTTACGCGAAACCTTTTTAACAGTCAAGATTCTAGTTCATACGGAATTGGTCAATGTGATGACACAGTGGAAGAAAATCGCAAGGTCTATCGGGCTACATATGCTGATGCGCAGATCATTTTACAACGTGCTGCATTGGATGCTGCTACCATTGCACGTATTTCTGCAGATACAAAAGTACACAGTTACAAAAGTGATCTAAATCATACAACAAACAACATGCTGATCCAAGATCTAGCAAATTTTCGCTAAATGAATAGAACATGAAAATCAGAATTAAAAATGAAAGAAATAAAGTCAAATACCAGTTTCAAAGTAAAATTGATGTAAAGATAACTGTGCAGTTTATTTAGTCTCGGATGTGGGTTCAAATTGCTCGGCGCATATAGTGCTGATAAGTTTCCAATCATCCAAATATGATGCTATAAAAACCCACAATATTATCATAGTAGGCTCATGTTAGTACCTTTCAAGACATTACCTGTCAATTCAAAAATCAGTGCTCACCTTTCCATAATCGAACATTGCCATCATCACTGCTAGACGACAAAATTGTACCTGTAACATTCCACTCTACCCGCCATGCCTCTGCACCGTTATTGTCAAAATCTGCTATCAAATCAACTCGAAAATGCTTTTGCATCTTGAATTATAGTATTAAAAATAAGTGCAATATAGTCAAGTTAATTAAATCCATATTAATTTAGCAATCAAAGTTCATCCTAGTAGTTGAATACAAGCTAGACTTACAGATGTGTCATGTAGTCCCACGACGCCCGAGCGATTAGTTTCATCAGTCAATTTGAAAATTCTTACATGTCCATCCTTACAAGCAGTTGCAATCAAGTGGTAGCTTCGTCCCATAGTTGGTGCCCATGCAATATCACACAAAGTATCACCATGTCCTGGAAGTACCTCGTATGGCTGCCATTTCCCATGATAATCAACACGATATACTTTGGCAGTATGGTCACGACCGCATCCAACAACAAGCATTTGGGACTCCATACGAGATTGGCACCACGATACGCAGTAAAGACCATCCGACTCCTTGGATCCCCCAGAAACAATCTCAATCTCTTCCATTAGAGTCCAAGAAGTCAGATTAACAACATCCATGGCTTCATATATTCTTAATACACCGTCAGACCCACACGCAGCCTACAAAACGGATTCAAAATAAGCGTATCGAATACGAGTTAAAGCAATCTTCAAACAAGTGGTCAAGCAGAGCATCCAATACAATAGCCTTACTAATTTTAGTCCCAAATGATTAGGTGCAAACTCAATATCGTGTACAGATCCTCTACTCTCTGTCAATGTGGCACATTCAGTCCATCGTCGACCACTCTGACATTGCTCTGTTACCAAATGAAGAGATTCATTAGACACTCTCAAGTCTTATTTTGCCAATCAAGATCTAATATTTAGATGAGTTGCTCTCTAATTACCCTGTTCCTGCTCTTCCCAGATTTTAACAGTTTTATCAAATGAGCAAGATGCAAAGACTTGTCCAAACTCTGGATGAGCCCAAGATGCCTTGACGATCGATGAATCGTGGGCCTAATTGTACGTAACCAAAATCAACTATAAGTATCATCCATACACAGCAAATATTCTAAACAATAGCCAGGCTCAATTCAAGGATAAACTAGTACCAACTAAACAAAAAGTTGTAAATCAATTAGCTCAAATTCAACCCAATACCTTCCAAACATCATTGAGACTCCATGCGCCTGTATCTTCAACCTGCCATACTTTGATCCGTTGGTCAGAAGAAACAGTCTAATGCAATATTCCATAGTGTTAAGGCTGGAATATCAAGAGGAGATTCATATTTCAAGATCCAAATCAAGAAATAACTCATACAATCAACTTTGTTCCATAATAGTCATAAACAACATCATGTATAAGGTCTTCATGGCCAGCATCGAATGTAGATAGCTGCTTCATCTCGTATACAAATAATGCGAGTTTGATTAAAGGACTGGAAATGTCTGTTGTTGAAATTGCAAAACAAGTCACGTGTTGATGAAATGATCAATTCAGCATTTACAACACCGAGTCAAGTCGTGTTCACGTCAATGCAACTCACTAAAGGTTCAATCATGAAATAATGAGCAACAATATTATGTCTTTTGGTATTTATCTTGACGATTGTCATGTATAGTTGCATTCCTGTGACTGAATTGCTAAACTAGAAAGTGTAACAAATATTCAACTATTGTTTATTCCAGAGGCAGTCACTGCATAATAAATACAAGTTTCATTTCAAGTGAATATGGCTACAAGTAGCCAAATGCAAATCATATTCCAAATTTATTCATACTTGTTTTGGTTTTCTAAGTTCTTGACTGGCTCAACCATTGATTCATTAGTCAACCGCGTCAAGTTGTCCTGATCTACATTTTCATTTGGAACAACCTGCTGCTGAAGTCCAATCGGCTCTAAAGTGCACTCTGCATTACTGCTATATTGTGATGCTGTATTTTCAACTGTCCGTCTAGTAGAATGCAAATCCATTTGGTCTCTTGTTGTTTCAAGCTGTGATGAGGTGCGTGTTGTTGATAAATGATTTACACGACCACGCGGTGATGATCTGGACATAGCTGTGTGGGTATAGGTGGACTCACCAGGAGTAAATGAACGAATTGGAGTTGTATATTGGGAAGAAAAGGCTGATTCGTAAGGTAATGAATACAGCGAACCGTAACGAGAATTCGCAAGTGATGAAGTGGTTCTCGTGGTGACACCATTGCTTATAAAGTAAGGATCATCTGTATTGAGCTGTGTTGCAGGCTCCAATGACTCATTAGTTTGAACTCTGCGATAAACCAGCCGTGAGTCATGTGTTTTGTATTGAGCAGATGGCTGATCTCTCGTATCGTATCCTTTAAACTCGCGTCGGGTGTTGCTGCCGCCATCAAGATAATCAGCATCATCTTTTTTGTCGTCATAAGTTGTGCGGTTTGAGACCAAGATGTTTTTGTCAGTCTCTTCCAAATTCTGCTCAGTTTTAAACACACCAGTATTGCCAGTGGTATTTTCGTATTCGTCTGACTGCGTTTCGTCCTCATCGTCGTTGATAAAAAGAACTTCAATGATTTTCCAAAATGACGAGAGAATCATCGTTTCGATAAAAATAATGAACGAAATAAACGCTATTGATGTTACTAGCCACCAATGGTACATGAAATAACTAAGCCCTTGGAAATGCGTATCAACTCGCAGATTCGTTCCGTATGTCTGAAGTTTAGGCTCAGATAACAAGATTGAAACCCTATCAAGTGGTGTAGCCTAATTCATTCAAATGATTGAGTAAGCTTACAAGTATAAATTTGAAATGTAGTAGACAAACATGTTGAAAATCAAACTGCAAACCAATTACATGAATACATACTCTTTTCTCTGCATATGATTCAATCAGCTTGATGGATATTTTCTGAGTTTCTAAAGGTACGCTGATAAAAATGGAAGGGAAATTCCAGATTAAAGCCATAGATCGTTGCAACAGCGACTTGTACTGTACTATCCCCTATTGGTAAAATTAATCGGCTTAGATTCAATCCAAACAATAAGATACAATCAGGCACTAAAACTTGATACCAAATTTGACTTACAGGTCTGCTGGAAAATCCAAGTGTGAGGTTTTTGGAAAAAAGCTGAACACTTACCATGAAATTGCCTATATCGAGACACATTGAACAAAATGAGATGAATAATTAAATACAAAATAGTTTATGTTTTCAAACTGTTTTCAATACAAACCTAGTTTCAAATTCTCATTAGAGTCTGGGATAGTGAGATCTACTGAAAAACTATAGTGCTGAGTAGGTACTAAAAATGGCGTATGTGCTGGCTTGAATTCTGTTAGATTGATAAGGGCAAACGGAATCCTAAACAAGTGGATCAATTAGTATATTGATAAAAAACAAGACGCTTGAAAGTATTCGCGAGTCGGAGCAAATTGAGTTGCATGAGTTTTCGCATGTAATGATTGAGCAATTATACAGTCATATTCATGTAAATGAACAATCAAATAAAGATGAAAAATGCATGGTAAACAGCCAGTTTCATGAGATAATTGGTTCCAGTTTACTGGAAGACACTGTCTTTTCTGAACTCCTTGACCCATTGATTCTTGTTCTTTGTGCTCATTTTTGTATAAACAACCAAAAGAATATTCACATCACAGCTTCGGTAAATTCCACACTTGTCCAATTTCCAACTTTTTAAAATGAGCACTACAATATTGGGTGATTGGCATGGAAATAACAGTTGCATCCTTGATCTTGTTCTCTTGAACTAGAACGCGAACGCATCCGAGTTTAGAATACAAGGTAGAGTTTGATTGACAGCATCAAACAGTCGAATCCAATATCCAGTTTTAAACTTGTCGATCGTACAATGCATGACTATGTCAAAAAAGGGAGAAAGAGATCAATACAGTTCAAACTATATTTTGATTGTGCATCATATGGACGTTGTTTAAAACCAAAAGAATTGAAAAGGTCAACTGAAAAGTCAGTCTGTAGTAGGGATACGCAATGAATGTTCATTGTCTATTCCAAAGCAAAATAGAACCACTGCATAATACAAAAGTGTTCGATTCTATATGAATACAGCTGTAAAGTCATCCATTTAAAAATACCTTAATGGATGCATATCCGAATTCAAAACTGTTGGATACTGCAGATAAAACGGAATAACAATTGATGCCTGAGGCATGTATAGTGTATAGAAAAGACTGTAGATACTGATTGCCAAGGTGGCCATAACCCCCAGTATACCTCCAAAGACGAGCGAGTTTAAAGCTATGCGCTGATTCTTTTGGGAAGTGAGTTGCTCAATGATCTTTGTTAACCATGGCTGAATAATCAATCTGACTTGATCAGCAATATTGATGACTCTCTCCATACCACTCAGTTGTATTAATGATGATATAGTGGGTGATGCTGGTCCATTCGACATCGATGTTGAAGTTTGGGCAAATTGGAAGCACCAAGAAATTGGCATATAAAATTTGGTAGTTTTCAGCACAACTGCAAGATGGTAAAACCATCAGACTCTGCGATTGCAGTCTTACTACTAAAATGTATTCTTAAATTTCAACAATTTAAGCGTTTGCTAAACAGAATGGTTTTAAAAGTATTATTTCAAGTGGCTGCTAGGCAGTGTAATGGACAGTCTTGCTATCGAGTGAACTTTGAAACACATCAATGTAAAGCTATATACTTGTTTGACTAGAAAATGGATTGTCGATTCAACAAATTTGAATAATATGACATTTAATAGCCAGTACTGATACTTTAATTGATGGTGTTATCCATAGTTGTATTTGCATCAGATCGAATATTTGTATTTGTCATGCTGTCATTGCTCCGAAAAAGCAATGTTTAAATATTTGTTACGTATCCTTACTAGAAATTGACTTTGACATTCTTTAATAAATTACAGTTTTTAATCGAGATTGTTCTCATTGTACGATCACCAGATATTGGGTTTATCGAGTCTACTTTATATTCTAAATCTTGTACGTTCGCGTTCTAGTTCAATCATGCAGTCATAGGAATGAATTATACATGCCAATCATCAAGAAAAAGACCAAAAATATAATATTGTCACTCATCATTCCATGATTGACAGTTTATTAAATATCCTTATTTGGTGGTCTATTTTACGTCAACATGGTGGTGCGGATATTCATCAACCAAAGCTTGGATAAAAACATAAATTGCATTTTGCTCATCCAACTTCAATATTGAACCTGATATTCAAGAATGCTCCCTCAAATACCCGGAAGACGAATAGATAATACAAGACATCTCAGAAACCTACGGGAAAGAGTTTCAATGTTGATGCAAACAAACGCCAGTATCAGCAGGCATGTTTTTGTTGTCTGCTAAACTGACTCGCCATCAATATTGCAGGTTGAATGGATCATAAAAGAACCTGAATCAATGCTTTAGCATTATTCAGAGTCGAGTGTTCAGTTACTCTAAACAATCTGGCATGATCTATCCTTTTATTAGATGCCAATCATGTGTAGTTGTCTAGAGTTTCTAAGCTGACAATAAACATGTAGATTTCCTGGAGCACAACCCATCAGCTTCTCTTCAAGACATATCGAGGAAGAGCTCATGGTAGAAGACTACTTTGTCAGTGAAAAGGCTGACGGTGTGCGATGCATGATGTTTACAACAACATTACAAGATGGTCAAGTAGAATCATACCTGGTTAGTTTCCGTTGCCATGATTATAGCCACAGCTCACATTCTCGACTTGCCTTTCAAGGTTAAAAAGTGCTTGTTTTATGACAAAGGATGAATGGAAGCTGACAAATTTAGTGCTGGTTATAGATTGATCGCAAAAATGAGTACTATCTACTCGAGTTTGGAATGTGGAGAAAAGGATTCAATGACATGCATTTTGATACAGTATTAGACGGAGAACTGGTATTCGAGACAAAGAAAGATCGGGTATAATACTAGGCTGGAATATTATGTGGGTGTTTACTGATATATACCAGATCTTTAACCTTGATCGTTCATCTGATTTTTAGTCTGGCCAGGAAAGTCGAGAACTATGGTTTCTCTTGTTTGACGCAATGGTAGTTGACGGAAAGAATCTTTGCGATAGACCTTATACCAAGCGATTGGGGGTAAGCAACAACCTTTACGCAAGCTTGAAATGAGACCACCAGTATAAATGTTAAAGTGGATACTTGCTGATTTCGAGTTGTCGATATATGATGAACTAACCAAGTCTTATTTTATGCTTTTATCATAATTAGTATCTACGAGAATTTGTTCTCATACCACATCTAGAATATCTAAAACGTAACCCAAATCAAAAACACAACTATCCATTTGAAATTGTTCAAAAGCATCTCGAGCTATCTTACAAGGTTCAAAAAGTATTCGATATGATGAGCAAATGCCACCATAAGACAGATGGTGTTATTTATACATCCTCCATTGCACCATATGTTTCTGGAACATGCTCCAAAATGTGAGTTGATATATTTGAATTTCATACTGCACAATGATTCATTTGTCGTTTCCTAATATACTGACATTTTAACTTTAAACATTAGGCTCAAATGGAAACCATCAGAAGAAAACACGGTAGATTTTAAAATACTTGATATGAAATTAGACGGATCATATCCATTGTTTCGTATTGGGATTCTAGAGAATCGTAACCAGTATTCTGATTTTGGTATCATCACCTTGAGCGAAGAGACTTCAAAAGAGTATGTTGATTCAACACTTTTAACGATTCAATATTGACTTGCGGTCAATACTAAATAGTGTAACATGTGTAATCTCATTTATATTGAAAGATGGGCCAAAAACCCACCAGTGGGACGAATTATCGAATGCAGGTATGATCCAAATTGGCCATTGAATTGGCGGTTTTCTAGATTTCGGGATGACAAGGATTCGGCAAATCATATTAGCACTTATAACAGCATCATGATATCCATCAATGACAATGTTCAAAAAGATGATGTAAGTGTTTTGGTAGTTATAGCCTATGCCAAAAGCACGACACATTTAAAAATTAACTTTGAATATTGTTTGCATTTTTATCTAAATGGGTGAATCTATGGTATTGGTATAAAAGTTGATCAAGGCATCAAATGCTATTGAAGCAACTTGGAAGCAAAGAACAATCGGCAATGAAGTGAGAATTTGAATATAGTTTAATGGTGATTTCTTGAAAATCAAAAAATATGTGTATAGAAGCCCAAGACGAGGGCAACAGATTGATGGCAGTTAATATGACGAGATGCTTGGTTGATTAAAATTGATACTTGCAGCCATATTCACGTAAAATGAAACATTAAATAAGTCGGAATATATGATAAACAGTCATGTTTGATTGGTGTCAATCTTGATGTGCAATATTGTTTTTTGAACTCGTTAATTTACTGGTCTTGATGTTCATTTTGTACAAAAATACAGAGCGAATGTTTACATTTCTGTTCCAATATATTCCACATCCTTGACATTGGTTCAACTTCCAACTTTCCTTCAAATACTGGGTAACTAGCATGTGAGTTGCATTTCTGAAATATTCTTGAACTAGAATGCGAACGTATCTGATGTTAGGATACAACAGAGTTTCCTATAATTTAATCTTATGTGCTTCATATGACAATCAATGTGTTTGGAGATTGATCAAGGCAGCAATGAATGCTGTAATATTAAGACATGCAACATTCCCAAACGGTCACTTTATTCTAGACAACATTCCATTCCACAAAACAACTCTAATTAGACATGGTTTACCAACTATTCAACAAACAGCGCGAGGTTTGGAACTACACTATACAGCATCATACTGTCCATTCTTGAACCCTGCTGACAATTACTTTGGTGTTTGGAATGGCTTTGTGCGTCGAGTAATTCCAGACACCAAACAACTTTTAACTTCAATAGAAAAAGCAATCAATTTCCAATAATAACGAATATGTAACGATTGTTTATTCCAAGACAATCATTACAAGATAAATATAGAAAAGTGTTTCATTTTACGTGAATATTGATATCCAAGTGCAAAGTGATATGCGCATGATATGCACATGATATACATGCGGTCGGAAAAGACCAGTATTTGGACTATAGTGAGAATTCGAGGTCACGGACGCACACAACCGAACTAATTAGCAATTATCCATAAAACAGAGGCCCGTGTTTCAGGCTGAAAATATCAGGATGGTAATCCACGCAAAATGACGCCCAACCATGCACCAATTCTTGTAATTTGATATGCTCATACAAGTCAAAGCGTAATATAGGTTATACAATTAACTACTGTCGCATGCTCGTTTCGGAACCAATTTGCAACGGCAAAAATGCCTTGATCACATTTTTACACTCTCCTTTGGTTAAATAACACCAGCAGACCCCACTTTGAATTATATTTAAAATTCGACGATACTTTGTATTTTACTAGATCCATTTTTCATTTTGGCTAGACAGGTTCATCATATTGTTACATCTACAACTAAATCTCATCAAACTACCACTTGAAATTCGACTTTCATTGTAACTCGGGCGTATATATATTTTGTTTAAAGCCAACACACTAAATCAAAGCCGCTACTATGATTTCACTTTTTGCTACCATTGTCGCTCTCATTCCGATTGTTGTTCAAGCTGCTACTCAGAATGTTGAGCTCAATCTTGGTCAATTCACTGGATCCCCCGATGGTTACCAAACCAATATTTACGGTGCCAACAATCAAATGGAATTCCCTATTGTTATCAACAAAGGAGACTTGCTTAGCCTCAAGGTCAACAACAAGCTTGGACTGCCCACCGCTATTCACTGTCACGGTCTGTTCCAGGTATAGTACAATTGCGATATTTTTAATCTTTTCCACCTAAATCATTTATGACCATGACGCTGCTTCATCACATTACTAGTTTCATGGGATGAAATAGTTTTGATTGTCATGCATTGAAATGGGGTTTCCAACCTTTTGTTGTCAAAACCCTTGATCACGAGCAAAAGGGTATTGGTGCATGGACGCGTCCGTGCCTTGACTCGGCCTTGCATGTATCGACCCAACTCTTTTACAGCTGTATTCATGTAAATGGAACACTATCTTGCGGTCATTATTTGCTTGGAATATGCAATGATGAAACATTGGTTGTTTTCCTAGTACAATTGGCTTGTTTGATCGATACAATGCTGTACTGCAAGCTCAATCATTTCATGAATTGGCTGTTTATGTATTGAAAACTATTTAATAGCATGCTAATTTCATTTCAATTATTAAAATCATCCAACGTTTAGAGAGGAACTCCTTACTATGATGGTGCATCCGGTGTTTCTCAATGCCCTATCGCCGATCAGGACTCACTGCAATACGACATCAGTGTTCCTGACCAGCATGGTACCTTTTGGTGGCATGCTCATCACAAGGCTCAATATGTCAAAGGTCTTCGTGGTCCTCTGATTATCAAAGATCCTTCCAACGAGCCCTATACTGCCGATTACGATGAAGAGTACATTGTCATGTTGACAGATTGGTTCCATGCGCAACATAGCTCAGATATCCTTGATCCCTTCATGATCAGTACTACTGGAAACGAACCCATTCCAGACTCTGGCTTAATCAATGGCAAAGGCAGATACAACTGCTCCATGGCCACTGATAAGACGGTGCCATGTATTAGCAATGCTCCGCTAACCCGCTTTGATTTTACCCCAGGAAAGCGTTATCGTCTTCGTGTTATCAATGCTGGTTCCATGGCAGTGTTCAACTTTTCTATCGATGGTCATAAAATGACCGTGATTGAGGCCGATGGTGTCGATACTGCCAAGACTGTAGTAGATGGTATCCGTATCAGTGTTGCTCAGCGTTACTCTGTGATTGTCGAAGCCAATGCTGCCCCAGGAAATTTTTGGATGCGTGCCGATATTGACACTGGTCTCTACACCGTTTACCAAGAGGGTATTTTAACCCCCACTATCCGCGCGATTGTCTCGTACACTCAGAGTGATGCCGACCCAACATCTAGCCCAGTTGCTGCCAATGCAGTGATGCTCAACCAGTACAAACTGATGCCTGTTGTTCAAGACCCTATTTCTCCCAGAGTGAATCAGTCTTTGATTCTGTCATTTGGTATTCTTGCAGACACGGACAATATTTTCAAAGCATTCACTAGCGTTGATGGACATTTCACCGATTCTGTTTACAAGATGCCCGCGAATTCGCCAACTTTGATGAGCGCTATCAACAACCAGCCATTTGAACCAAGTGCCAATGTGGTTCCTGTTGTTAATGGTCAGACCATCCAACTGACTATCTATAATGATGACCCAATGGAGCATACGTTTCACTTGCACGGTCATACATTCCAGATTGTTGGTACGGGTGTTCAGCTTAATCTCAAACCCGCCCAACATGCTGCTAAAGTGATGTACCCAGAGCGCGATACTGTCACTGTTCCAGCATGCAAAATCAAGGCCAACAACACTGGCGGTGAAGGAGGTGCCTGCGGTGGTACCAAAGGATATGTCACGATCCGTTTCCGAGCAAACAATCCTGGTGCATGGCTGTTCCATTGCCACATCGAATGGCACATTATGCAAGGTCTTGGCATCACGTTTGTTACTGCTGGCAAGGAATTACAAACCATGAAACTTCCTCCACGAATGGTTGATGGATGTGCTCGATCTGGTGTCAAATTGAATGCTACTCGTTTCTGGGCTCCACCACGTATTGGAATGTAAACATGGCTGTTTGGAGATCTGTTGACTAAACTTCTTTTGCTCTATCCATCCTCAGTTTTAAATGTTGTATTAAAATGTATTCGCATCAAATGGAACACTTGTATTTATCTTGCATTGACTTTATTTTGCTTCAGAATAAACAATGGTTAAATACTCACTGCGCTCTTCTATTAGAAATTGATATTCTGAATTCTTTGAAATGTTCATGAGACTGACTGTTTATTATGTATTTGGACACCCTTATTTAGTGCTCCGTTCTGTATGAATACGACGGTGGCCTAATGGTGAGGATGGGAATGATCTTGCAAACAAACCATGATTGTTCATGATTAAAACAATCCAGTGTAAATAAAAAGTCTAAAAGTAATGGAAAATAGATTATGACGTGAATCAAGAACAGGAAATGCAAGACTGTAGAAAACCAATGAGCTTTGTAAAAGTTGAGTTGTGGAAACTTTTGAATGGAAATAAACGTCTTTTGTTATTATTACTTGGTATTACACTCGACATGGCGGCGAACATGACATTTTGGAAGCCATTGAAGATAAATCATTCATGCTTGTTTGAAACCCTCCACCAATGGTAAATAGCGGTGTACTGTCTCTTTGACCACGAGCAGGTAGTATAATTGGAATCGGTAAAGTAGTAGAGAATGCAGACCCCATTGATGGATCACCGCTAGATCCAGCGTTGGCTTCCAAAGTAGACGACAATCCAAGCGGTGGTGAAATGGAGTATGGGTAGGATGATGTCTGAGCGGAAAATGAATACGAATGTAGTCTGTTAGAAAAAGGTATCTCGGCATTCGAAGTTGTCATTGAATAGGTCTGTGACTGGTGGTATTGTGGAGGCGACAATCGCGATGGTATAGGGGATATAGATTGTGACTCTATTCCACGCAACTGTGATGTGGATTGGATAAAGGGAGAGACTCGAGATGCCGAGGTTGGCAAAAACAACGGAGTCAATGGTCTGGAAAGCTTTGTCAATCTTGCATTGGTGGGTAAAGGAACAGGTGCTGCAGATGGAGGCGATAGAGGTGCAACACTGCTACTGAAATTGCGCGAAGCAGAGGGTCTGGCTGTATTATGCAAAGAAGTAGTTGACGGCAAACGATCAGTACCCTGCAACACACTAGTTGCGCTGTTATACAAAGAGGATAATCCACTCGTAGCAGACATAGAGGCAATGTGATCAGCACTGGCAGAATGCTTTTTGGAAGCCAATAGATTGGAAACAGTTTGTCGTGCTGCTTGTGCAGAGGATGAGGTATTCAGATCAAAACTATGGCGGCGGCAATTGGCAACCCGTCCAAAAGAATCAGGCCATTCAAAACCAGACTTGATTGGCTCATAAAGATTTGATTTGTAGATTGTGTCCAATAGCAGAGGAAGCACAAGTTTAAGCTTATAGTTACATGTACCATTGTTATCCCAGAAAACTTTTTCCGTGGCGCAAAGTCGAATTGCAAACTCAACAAAGCCAGTAGTAACACCAGGGCCAAACTCACTGTCCAAATCCACAGTGACCAAAAAGCGATCAACACCCTTGTAGTCTCCCATGTTGGGAGTAACAGTAGTTTGAAAAGTAGCATTAATATCGCGAAATGTAGCCCAGTTGTTGATAGTAAATCGAACAGAAACATGCTTTTCATAAGCAATGTTTCGGGTGAGAATCGAAATACACAACTGATTTTTTGCATCTATTTCAATTTGATCCAGCACTACTGAATGGGTTCCAAAGTAAGAGTGAGTCGGTAGATTTTTTGATGCAATACGCCATTTATCTGATAGTGCAAAAGCAAGAGAAACCGATCCTAAATCCAAATCGCCATTATCCTTGATATCTAGCGTTTCAGTGTCCGAAACAATGCAGGGCGAATCTGTTTTTGTAAAATGACAGATATGCTCAATGTTTTCTGCGAATTTGATGGATTTCCTACAACCCGGCAATCGAAGGTGGTGTGGAGATATAGCTTCATGGTGCTCCGAATCTACACATGGCAATTGCTCTGGCTCATGCTGTAAAAATGGAACTGGCTGTGATGGATCTTGTTCGGGAAACAAAGCTGAAGCGTCCATTTCATTCTCCTCGTCAAAACTGTCAACATGTACAAGACTAGGTCTCAAGCCAGACGGAACAGAGTCAAGTAGATTTGACACTGGATGCAAAATAGTCTTGGTAAAAGCTGGCTCTGAAAAGCAGTTTCCTGTAACAGCAACAGGAGAAGATGATAGTGCAGATGAAGTGGATGCGCAAGGGAGGATATGTACAATGGGAAATCGAGATAACGAACTGCTGGACGTAGTAGTTTCTCGAACCGTAGCAAAATATGATTCACGCGGAGGTGACGACGGAGGTGAATATAACTGCGGTGGAGTTGACAAGGACCGTCCAATGCTAGATGCAAAATCATGTGCAAACACCTGAGTAGCCAACGATTGAGCAGAAAGCACAACAGACTGAGGATCATCTGTATGACGATTGGCAGCTGTCAATTCATCTAAAAATGAGTCCTGAATAATATTGTGTTGGCTTTCATCTGTATCCATGTGATTGTCGTATTCCTCGAAATGCTCAATATCACGATGTTCATTTGGGTCTTGGACACGATTCTGCCATATCTGAAGCTGATGTGTCTTGAAAGCACACTGAGAGCGACCATCAGACTCTTGATCAGATTGCTGTATGGGGCCTGATAAGTGCTGAGAACAAGGACCAGATTTGACATGTGTCCACTTGTGTTTCTGCGTAACAGAAGACCGAACCAATGGTGGGAATGTCTTTGAGCGCTTCAAGGTCGTGTTGTAAACAGCAACTGGTTTGACCTGCCGGAGTTCCAAGTGCTGTGGGTTATATAGATTAGCAAGGTCGTAAGGGCTGGGGAGTATAGGAAGAGTGCTTCCACTTGTAGTACGCTCCAGACTCACCATTTCCTATCAAGAGGAAATAAATAGAAAGTTGAACAGGTCAGTCTCGACTATAAAATGGTGCAGAATAGTGTATCGATGCAAATGAAAAGTTAAACCCTAAAGTTTCAAAAATATAGTGACAGGTGGTTGATTCTATTTCCCACGTTTAAAATACAAAGTCATGAAATAGGAATAGCTGGAGACTAAGGGGTACAGTTGAGATATAGCCAATTCAGTCTAAAACATAGGTCGGGAGTTGGCCCGCACCTTTGACCCCTTCTCTCACGCTTCACCAATCATTTGCAGTCACAGTAAAAGCGGAGTCTGGCAGCCAACAGCAAAAAGGTGCTGCTTATATGCCTTGTTACCCGGTCAACTTTGCACAGGGCCGTTTACAAAACACCACAACGGTCTAATAATGACTAGGTATGACTGATGGAATAAACAGCGCGATGTTGAAGTTGATAAAAATAATGCTCTGGTTGAATCATTGGGCTATGGATTATGGAAAGGTTGGCATTGGACCATTCTTTCACCACAGTATCAGAATGCAATATTGGTATAAATGACCAATCAGAAACTCTAATGGGCTGAGAAGTGAAGCAAGTGATCATCATGCCCAGCAAAATCACTGACCTGGGTAGTGTTTGGTTTTTGTTGCACAAAGACTGTAGATGGAATGCTATGGTTGGGTGAGATTGGAGGACTAGCTGGAAGCAGATTAAAGCTGTTTGAATGTGAAATGATTGGATAAGATGGATAGTGTTCTTGCTAAATAAAATCGAATCACAGAAAATTGTCGATTAAAATGTCTACTTGATAGCTAAAACACTTGATTCTTGTAAAGAAAAGCATAAAACACTCGATTATCAATTGGAGGAAAATTGGGCAACAAGACGAATTGCCGCTGTTCCCACTGTGATGCCCAATCCAGTGCATCACAAGATTTACATTGAGCCTAACAAGCAGTTGCAACATACCAGAATGGGTGCACAGCAAAATACGGAGCAGTCCAGTTCACAGTGGATGTAGCACAAAGTCTGACAAATGTGGCAACCCTTTCTTAACCCGTCAATAGAGGCACTCTGATAGTGGATACTTGCGTAAATCACCCAAAGTCTGATACTGCAAGCTGCTGACTAAAATCCACTCGAGACTGCTAGATAATTGGTGTCGACAATTAAACGCTAGCAAATTACTAAACTGGAAATATACAAAGCAAGGAGTATGAGTCAATGTATTGCTTCAAGGTAGATTCACAAGTGGAGTGGACGTATGTGGCATGCAGCTATTATAAAACAGCCATAGATCGGAGTGTGGCTATACAAAGGCGGTGATAGTCAAGCGCAAAGATTATTCTCCACCTTCAAAACAGCCTAAAGAATCTTGAAAAACTGCACAAGAAACCATACCCAAACACCACTGAACAGACTGTATAAATACTGTCTGCGCAAACTCTTGTCAATCTCAGTTTGCAAATCAAAAATTAAACTTCCAACCGATACTTTAAATTTAAGCATTATGCAGTCTTGCCACAATATCCCGATGCTGGTACATTAAGCTCGGCTGCTCAAAAAATCAAACCATAGCACCTATTCGAGCCAATAGACTAGGGAAAACAGTTTGGGGTGCAATTCTTTCACCGGATAAACACTTGTTAAAAGTATCAGTCTGAACCCGTTACCACACAATCGCATAATTCTACACGTTTGAAGCTTGGACCATCTTTAAACTGCAAAAGGCAAGGGTAGCATTAAGGAGCAAGACAGTCAACAAAGAAGCAAATGAATTGAATAGTAGATATACCAGAGAAATAAAGGTGGTCGGGGTTTGGCATTTACGAGATTGAACCAAACTCGCATAGATCTGGCTTCATTGTCAAGGTGATAACATACATAGATATGCCTACCTAATTCTCAATACTTGAGATACTGCTCAGCAATATAGAGTAGTATACAAACTGTATTGTTTCAAGAAACCAGTATGTGTAATGGTACTGCAAACGACAAGAGTGGGTCAATAGCCTCTACGTTGATGTAGTCCACTAAACAAAAATGTCAAGATTTAAACCAACAGATCCAACCCCAAAAGGCACAGATTAACCTACATATCAAGATATGTCTCAAAACGACTATTTTTGATCCAGGATTGAAATCTAAAATAGTAGTGTCCAACCTTTAAACTGAGGCTAAAGGATTATGTTTAAAAATAAGATTAGCACTGGATGCGTAACAATGGCAGGAATTACAGCCGCATTCACGTAAAATGCAACACTAAATAAGGGTGCCAAAATACATAATAAACAACCAATCTCATGAAATGATAATTCATACTAATCTTACCGAGCAACATTGTGCTCTCGGAACTTCTTACAAAGCTGATTGGTTTTTCTGTGTTTATCTGTATAAAAATACCGAATAAATGTTCCCATCTGTTTCAACTCACACCCTTTGCACTTGTTTAATCTCCAACTCTCCTTTTATCCAAACATTGGACGCTTGACATGCAAGCAACTATTGTATTCCCGAGATGTGTATTTTTTGTTAAACTAGAGCGCGAACGCATAAGGTTGTAAATACAGCAATGTAAAGCTTGCACAGGTTGTATTGAGAATAGTCGAACCCAATATCTGGATTACAATGAATCTGTGATCGTACAATGTATGGCTATGCCAAAAGTGGAAAAAGGGATATTCAAAAAGACAATTTCAATTCAAGACTATAGTTTAATTGTGTGCGCATCATATGATGGCTATTATGCTTGTTGAAGAATTGAGAATGTTGATTGAATAAGCAGTACATTTTTAGTAAAGAAACGAATATTTAAGCATTGTTTATTCCAAAGCAAAACAGTCACTGCAAGATACAGAAAAGTGCTCTACTTTACATGAATACGGTTGTAGATGATGTAATAAACTGCATATTGTAATACCGACTTTGCCGCTATCCATATGTTTATAAACGGCAATATGTTGTAGTTTTAAATCTCCGTGCTGACGCGGCATATTTTATTTGCCATATTACTCAATAAACAAGATTATAAGCTGATGTTGATTGAAATATTGCCACGTCAGTATGCACAGCTATGGCAAATATAATAACCACTAACATATTAGATTCTGATGTATCGAAAAACGGTACTGTACAGCCTTTGCAAAACCATTGCTACTGTTGTTTGATGCTTTTATAGCAAGAGATCGCTTAGCACATCTCACCAGATACACAAATGTGTGAAATTGCAACCATGCTTGTGCTTTACATCTACTACACGCCAATGGCAGTGATAATTACAAATGGCTCTATTGAAAATTAAATTTATTTCGTCTGATAAACTAAAACTAACCATGAATACTGTTGCTGCTGCCATGGAAACGCTCCTTATGTGTACCAGTATAGCCCTTGGTATTGGTCAAACGATCAAAAACATTTCCAGAGCTAGCACCCACAGTCTTTTTGGTCTGTTTTCAAAAGCCAAATATCCAAGAAAATTACAATACAAACATAGATCCACACATACGAATGAAAAAGCAGGATATCAGTACTGCGTTGAAATGCAGAGTATCAGTAGGAAATGAAAATTCACTTCCAGGCGGATTTATGACATACAGTGGTATTCAGAAGCGTTTCAGACGACTTGACAATGGGTTTTACTGTGCGAGGCGCTTGTGAAGTGACTGCTTTTTTAGGTCTATTGGCCTCGGCATCTGGTACATTTCCAATTAGATATGGATGAGAACAGTACTAGAGCGTGTAGTACAGTGATGCATTGCAAATTATAGAGCAACATACCTAGCGCTTCAGTAGACATGGTAGTCACTGCAGCATGGGCTCGTTTTGACTTTGGTGAATAGGACATAGTAACAGATCCACGCGGTGATCCTATTGGCGAGGCAGCAAGAGGAACACCGCGAATATCTGCTTCCTTTCTGTTCACAATCTTGGAAAGTTCATTGGTTCTAGAATGAGTGTCTCGTCCTGCTAAACCCAATCCTTGGCCGGCTTCGTCAAACCGGTTTTTATGAGTGCCAGTATAGTGTGTGTGGTCGGTTAATCGCTGGGTAACCGAGTCACTGGTTGTAATCTTGCCATTTACAAAATGGTGATAAATAGAAGCATCCACATGTTAGATATTCAGTAAAATACACAGAAACAGTATAATTTTGGCATCCAGTACAATACATACAGTTCCTGTTGCAACAGGACGGGCTCCGCTATTGAGGATGCTTCTTACAAGCAGATTATAGGCTTCGGTAGGAGGTTTGCTTGAACCATAACGCTTGGCTGCAACCAAATGCAATGCGGCTTGAAATTGTTCAAAATCAATCTTACGGACGGTCTTGGCCTTGACCTTGTTAAACCAGATATCGATATCTGTCGTAGTAATATGCTTATCAATGATCCCAGTGTCACGGCAGAACTTGGCCCACTTGGAACCTATTCGTAATCAGATGGATTGAATGATTTACAGGTTAAATTTAAACCCAAATGTGGCTGAAATGAGCAGGTTTGATTCCATATAATGGAGTAGACCATGAAGCCATGAGTCTACAGCCATTTCCCAAACCATTAAAACCGTATCCAATAGCACATACCATCCATGGTTGGACCAGAAATATCCGTCATTGAACCAGAGAGATTGCGAGACGAGCCGAATTGGCAAAACGACCCAAAAGTCATGTAGAGGTCTTCAACAGTAGCCATTTGTTCTACATTCAGTATACAATTACATATCAAACAATTAATCAGCAGAACAAACCATCCAATAAGGGGGTTCAAATTATTAAATGTGGTAGCAGGGCCAAGACCGAGTGGATAGTGCAAACTTGGCGTTTGAATCTACATCACAATCAAGCTGCACTCAGTGTAGCTTACAGATTTAGATTCAAGTCAAAACGTTTGCTGGTGCCAAATGATCAATGGTCACTTGGAGTAGGTGTGATTCTTGGCAAGAAAGTGCGAGGCAGACGAATAGCAATTTATATTCCATAAACATGTGGATTTCATTTATCGCCATATTCACGTAGAATGGAACATGAAATAAAGAGGTGCATAGTAACCAGTCAGTTCCCATCAAATTTACTGAACATTGTGCCCTCTAAACCTCTTGACAAAGCTCACTGGAGTTTTTCATCCATGCTCATTTTTATACAAAAAAAACTGTGTTCAAAGCGGCGTTTGCATCACGGTTCCAGTAAATCCACCTCTGACACTTGTTCAGTCTCCTTTCATACAAATCGAGTGCTATGAAATTGGTTGATTGGCATGGAAACACAGTCACCCATACATGCGATCCTTGTTTTTGAACTAGAACGCGAGCGTATCCGAGCTTTTGGAACACATCAGAGATGAATTGTATTGGCAGCAATCTAACCCAATATTTGGATTGCAGTCAATGAATCTGGTGACCGTACAATGATTTATTCCAAGATAATCTATGCTTAAAATTGTAATTTAATCATGTGCATATAATGGACACTGTTGATTGAAGCATTGATAATGTTCATCAAAGCCAATCTGTAGTAAGACAACAAATATTCGGCGATTGCTTATCCCGAAGCAAAATAATGACTGCAAGATAGTGTCTCATTCTACATAAATACGGCTATAACTAGATGTGCAGTGCACATCCGCCAAGGTTATCCACACTACCTGCACATTGTTTATTTCAAGGCGTGCAGCATCCATGTACTAGGGTGCCTTTGTTGATGATGTATTGTGGCACAGAGTAACAACCCCAGACTGATGGATTGGCCATGTTTTTATACAAGCCAGGCGTTCAATGCATGAATAAAAAGTAAACTGCCACTGTTGTGCACAAAACACCA
Source organism: Batrachochytrium dendrobatidis JAM81 (assembly GCF_000203795.2). Classification (NCBI taxonomy): domain Eukaryota; kingdom Fungi; phylum Chytridiomycota; class Chytridiomycetes; order Rhizophydiales; genus Batrachochytrium; species Batrachochytrium dendrobatidis. The sequence goes on from NW_006281106.1 coordinate 993,702, forward strand.
TAAATTACAAGCGGAGCCTATTATACCGTGTCCTGATAGGAAGTTGGCCATGGTTTGTATCTGCTCATAGCAATGAGTCTAATTTGCATGGTTTGAACAGAAATGCATTCTATTACAACTGTTCCACAATTTTATCGCGAATGACATGTATATTGAGCTCAGATTATCAATGTACAGTTTATTATGCCCATTAAAACATAGTATTTAAAGTACGAAGCATCTCTAGTATAATCACCAAACCATGCTGCTCTTGCTATCCTTGCGGACTATAGCATCCATCCTTCCACGCCAGAGTTCTTTGAATATCTTGTCTTGTTTAACCGTAGTTTCAAGAATTGGTCTAGCATGACATGTTCGAACACGTCCATACCAGTCACCAACCATTTGACCTCCTGAATTGTATCGGTATATAATGATATTTCCAGCAAACTTGTGTCCTATATCAAAACAGTGTGTTTAAAAGAGTTTAGCCAATCTAGAATTGTGCAAATCTCATTGACAGATAAATAGTGAGTGTATTCGACTTACCACCAAAATGGCTTACGCCATATACACCCACATCAGCATCCATGTCAAACTCTTTAACAGCATCATTAAACTCTTTCATGAGCAGTGGTCCGGCAACACCACATCGTTTATCACGTCGTTTATGAGTACACACCATCACAGTTGTCTTGTGGCCCCAAGGCTTTGCTAGTGTTTTTGCGGCAAATGCTTCGGGTAGCAGCTTAAGCATGATTTCAGGCGATTCACCTTCAACCGGTAATCCAGATTCTCCAGCATCACTGCTTTGATCCATCATTTTGTGGTATGCAATAATGCAATCGGCAAGTGTTCCAATATCGCTCACATGAACTCGATCCAACGCAATGTTTTGAGGAAACAGCAAGACCTGTGTACAATCAGTGTCTTCCGGTTCGACTTGATCATCCCCAGTACTACTTTCAAAAGCAGTAATCAGAGACCGGAATGGTGGGTGCAGGTTGGAAATGGAATCATCTACGTGGGTAAAGAAAGCATTGGGAGTCTGGCCAAGCTTTTCTGCCCATTTGGTGCCTAGACCAACCCGTACAAGAATATGCTGTCGATAAGGCTTCATTGTGCCATGTAAAGGCGTTTCTACATCAATGTTCTTGGCGAGGTATCCAGGCAGTTGAGGATGGTCTGTGCATGGATCATTGCAAGTATAGCAAGGCGAATCAGTGAAATGAACATCCGATGCTATAGGCGGATCAATTGGTGAGGCGGATGCTTCTGGTGCTACTGATTGACTAGGCGTAGCCTCTGACTGTGAATCGGCTATCAAGACCTGTGATATGTTGCGGGCAAGACCTGATATGGCATCTGCCAAATATTTCATCTCTGTTATCAATCGAGCGGCAAAAGTCGAATGAATTCTAAAACGCCATAAATATCAAAGTATATGAAAAGCATGACGGTACTCGACAACTTGCTATAACTGTTCATTCCTGATTGAATTGATTGGATCAACTGTCCCGGTTCCGTCTGTTTTTTCTTGCAGTTTCTATTAGCTACGGCATAGCTGTATTCCCTGTCAACTACAGCCAAATCCAGTTTCCATGAGATAAGCATGGCTAATTCGTTTTTCCATAACACTTTAAATCATGCCAAGCTTTCCGTTCAGAACCTCTTGAATCCCTTTCAAGTATATATATTGGTTTGACGGGACTATACTTTGAATCTAGTGTATATAAAGAAGATCGAAAAAGCAAGTCACTCTACATGAAAAATGACTGTCATTCCAATAGACCAGAAATGTCAACAATTGAAACCATTCTAAAGCAAATATTGATGCTCAGGATTGGATAGAATCACTTCAACGACCGATCAAATGCTAATGGCACGATTGGCTTCATGTCGTGATTCGGATATTTAATGGAAAAACTTGCCCTGACATTTATCGACATTCAATGGTTTCTGCCTGGTATTACAACGAGACCGAAGAGGACCAGCGTGCTCTCCACAAGTATGAGCCCAGTCAGGATGTTTCTCTTGACGAACTTGCCAAGCTTGGTGTTCTTCATTGGACATTCGATCCCGAAACTGAGTTGGACAAGGTCAATGAACTCTCCAAAGAACGTTGTTATTTTAGTCGTGACGAGGTAATCTTGACTGAACACTAGTTGCCTTGTATGGATCTCTTTAATCAAGATTGCTATTGTGATGATCCTTTATTCGGAATGAATAAACAGAGTCGTTGCTTCCTATAATGAACCATTTCATTGTGGGATTGGCAAGTAAAGACTCAAAACTGCTGACCATGCACTATGATGCCTGCCATTGCAGTGCATGTTTAATATGTAGCCTGTCGGTTGCATTTGGCTGGTATTCAATGGCCTTTGTAATATATTCCAGAACCGTTCAACCCAAACAATCGATGGAGCATTTGAACTATTTGCATTGGTTTTCAAGCCAAACGATTAAAACCCAAAGAATGCCTGCTATACTCCTGTAGTAATGTATACTCATCACTTTGATTGTATAATATAGATTAGCATTTCCAAAGAAACTCTGCCCAACTATGAAGAAAAGCTCAAGATCTTCTTTACCGAGTAGGTGATTCTGAACCAATCAATACCATTCCAACATTGAGCCGGAATACGATTCATGGATATTGTTTGATTCTATTAGGCACATTCATGAGGACGAGGAGATTCGCTATGTTCTTTCTGGTTCAGGATACTTTGATATCCGTAACAAGGACGATAGATGGATTCGCATTCACACCAAAAAGGGTGATATGATTATTCTGGTAATCCGGCCAGTCATTGTTGGTTGTGTTATGTGGAATCAAGTGCACTGATTCATCCATCTTGATTTAGCCTGCCGGAAGCTACCATCGTTTCACTCTTGATGACACCAACTTTATCAAGGCAATGCGTCTCTTCAAAGAGGTAATTCATCTATCTGATGGATATAGGTTACTTTTTGAATTAGCAGTTGGCTAAATAGTATCGGTGTATTTTAATGCTAATCCTATATTCCTTGTTTGACCTAATCATTTTAAATGCGCTGTTTTAAAGGATCCTAAATGGACTCCCATCAATCGTTCCGAAAAAACCGACTCAAATCAGCACCGTTTGAGCTATCTTGAAACTATATCCGGTAAGCGTGCTGCTGATACCGATCCCGAATGTAACCTTTCTGGCAAAAAATTGAAATCCTTGGTGGGTGAATCTGTCGATGTTGATCCTATTCATACACAGTCTGAGCCTGCACCTGGCGATACGAAAGAAGCAGAGCCTACATTGAAGAAAGCCGTTATTGAGACAGTCAAGTCTGTTGATGTGGTGGAAACACCTGCTAATATTGCTGTTACTGAGGAATAAAGTGTGAAATATACTAGTTTTGCTTTGATGCAAATCAAGCCATCATTTTATAGTCTGTTGTTTGATAACCGACTGCGCCATGCTATTGAATGCTGTCATTCATTGATCAATAGCCTTTTGTATATTTGTAATGTTATTGATGCATGTTTTTATCCAACGTAGCCCAATGCAACGGCTACAGACTAGTATAGACTATACACGCATCAATGACTTTATTTACACATGCTTGTATGGCATGCAAACTCGGATCTTATAGTCACTCTAGCCTATCTGGTAGCTTGAGTATTTGTTCAACTCACTTGCTATTGCCATGTAGATATTCAGTCCAATGCTCATACCATTGGACTGCTATCACGTATTTTGTATACACCATTTACAATGTGACATTTGGTTGGACTGTGTCCAACAGATGCTTTACTATTCATCAAATAACCAATTGATCAGTGCATCAGTAACAGTCTAGCTAGTATGAATTGGATGCAAATGTTGCAAAATGATTGGATTGCTAAACAGATTACACCTCGACACATGACATAAACCAAGTCCATGCTTTCTAGCCATCCAATTGTACACGTATATCTCAGATCAAGCTTGAAAACATGCACCAATTGTTTAAACAAGTATAATTTATGTTTATACTCAAATTCACTAGCTCTACTAGCTATCTACTTGTTCCCATTATGACAGACCAATATATCCAAACATTGGGCATCGAAATTAGCAAAACCATATATTAAAGAAATTTTCAAAAAAGGCATATCCAGAGTAAAAAGCAACGTAGTTGTCCTTTGAAAAGCAACAAAAGGTTGAAAGCAAGTTTTACAAAGATGCAACAATGGCCACTACTACATCTATTTTGCTGCAGCATCGAGCCGGTTTTTAATATCGCGAGGCGTTTCTTTAGACATCCCAGTAGCTTTGAGCTGAGTTTGTGGTGCTGCGATATTTTTTTCCGTTGTAGAAACGGCTTTTAAATGTAGTATGGGGTCTTTGTGTAACGAACGTGGCCCGGATTTCCCATCTCTATTGGAATTAGGACTTGCACCAACACTTGACTCTTTGACTAGCGGACTTGCACGACTTTTGAATGATCCCTGGCGCTTTAAACGACCCACTGCACCTTGCTCAGCATTTTGAAATGACTTGTCGCGCAAGTGAAAGTTGGGTGCTTCGCGAGTAGCATTACGGGATTGTTGCGAAAATTGCCTATCATGACCTATGGCAGAATCTATACCCGTAAGCCCTTCCTTTTCATCCTCCCCACCACGACCGCCATCGCGAGGTTGAGCACGACGCTGTCGACTTGCTGGTGGTGGTGCTGTATCTGTACCATTTCCAAACGCCTTGCCCGTACGAATAGCTGAAATGAGATCGTCCAAACCACCGTCTTTGGAAGCCATATTAGATTTCTCGCCTCCATCCTCTCTCTTTTTTCTGCGCTTGTCTTCACTCGCCTACCGATTGATTTCAACAGCTCAGTCAGTTTGAAAGCATCTACAAACAACAAAAAATTGATCCAAAATACCTTTTTGGCCTCTTCACGCTTTTTCAATTCACGCTCCTTTGCAACAGCAGTCTCGTTATCACTTTTGGCAGCCAGATAGGCAGATGTAAATTTTGCAAACGTACCAAAAAATTCTTCTGGTGTGGCATTTTTGACATCTTCACCATACAACAACAAGGCTTTTTCAAAATCCTTTTCTGCAACCTTGAATCGCTCATCCAAATCCGTGTAAATTTTGGTAGACTTGGCATGGAAAGATCTCATGATGGATTCTAACTTGACATTGAGCTGTGCAGAGGTGGTAGATGAAGTACTGGATAGTATGGACGAGGTCGACTTTTTCTTTTCTACTGTTTGATTCTCCTTTTTTGTATTTTCTTTTTCAAGAATATCCAAGAGGTCCACGACAACTTTGAGGTTATCGCGAATTTGAATAAGAGATTGCCGAATTTGAGCTGTGGTTACTTTTGAACCTTCTTCTACATGAATTAAATCTTTTTCAAACCCTTGGATAGAAGGGAAATACTTTTCCACTAGCTCGGTAAGGTAGTGAAGAAGTGTGTGTTTACGTCCTTGTATAGTGGACTTTGTATCGAGCATCTTAAGTAGTGAACCTAGTTTGAATCCATATGCACCACCACGTGCACCAGAGTTGAGATAATTACCCAAAGCAAGCACAACCTAACCCATACAATGTCAAGTCAATCACACTAGATAGAATACCATCAAAAGCAAAACACTTACCTTGAGAAGTTCCGTAAATTTCTTACTATTCATTACATCTTCACTAGCCTTTTGTAATCCAGTGATAAGAGTCTCGGCATCATCCTCATACTCTCCAAAACAGGTTTTAAAATGCATAGCTTTAAGTTTGGGTTCATAGTTGTCGATTTCAGAAATCTCGTACATGAAACGCTCTGCACTGGCCAAAAGAGGTAAATCAACTTCAGTATACTGCTTCAGGGCAGTCATCTCATCATCTGTAGGAATAAATTTGAGCAGCTCAGCAAGCACAAATCTCGGCAAAGTATCTGTATCTACAGACAAGATTGCTCGTTTGATCAACTTTGGGTCGAGTTTAACTGCTTTAAGCATAATATTACAGTTTTGGGAACGCTTTCCATCCAAAAATGTAATTTCCTTGGACGAAATATCTTCTTTGCTGGTGGAAGCATTCTCCATAGTTTTGACTTCACGCGCAGCAAACATATCTTCAAACTCTCGGTACGCGTCACCACGCAATTGTTTATGGACCTCCTCATCGTCAATGTTGGCCCAAATGGTTTCTTTAACTTTCATTGGAGCCAATTTGGTCCAATTGAATGATTTAAGAGGTTTGGATGAAAGATTTGTTGGTTTGGTTTTTGCTGCTACTGGAGCAGCATATGCACCAAATCCAGGTGGAGGCGGAGGTCCTCCCATTCCAGGTGGTGGTGGAGGTGGTGGTCCCCCCATTCCAGGTGGAGGAGGCGGCGGTGGAGGTCCGCCCATTCCAGGTGGTGGTGGAGGTGGAGGAGGTCCACCAAATCCTGGAGGTGGTGGAGGAGGTGGAGGTCCTCCCATTCCAGGTGGTGGTGGTGGTGGAGGGGGTCCACCAAACCCAGATCCTGGCGGTGGTGGAGGAGGAGGAGGAGGTCCACCAAACCCAGATCCAGGCGGTGGTGGTGGAGGAGGAGGGGGTCCACCAAGGCCAGATCCAGGCAAAGGAGATACAGGCGGTCCGCTCGCTGGTACAGCAGCTCCGCCGGTACCAGCCACAGATTCAACCTTGACCTATATTTAGTCATTGTATAAAATTTTATATGAACTTCAAAAGCATATTCAAACCAATGTAAAGCACCCCAAAGTCTAATAATAATCATATTTCAACCATTTAGCAGGCGATACACTCACACTTGCAATTGCTTTAGCTATATTTTTGAATTGCTCCAATAATGCTTCGCCTCCATCCACAGATGCAAGTTTATCCTTCATAGTTCCCTCGAGTTCTTTGATCTGTCTTTGAGCATTCATGATCTTAATCTTGACTTCATCAGCAATAGGCTCTCCACCTAAAGTGCATGCAAGCGATATAAATATAAGCGCCAGAATTTTTAAAACTGAAAAATTCAAACAGACATATCAGCAAAACAACCTCTGCTCAATGAAGTGATTTCTTTTTCTAAACGCTTAGATTTTTCAAGTTGTTTTTGATACTTGTCTTCTTGATCTTTGAGAATTGAAGTGCTGGTCATGTCACCAACCAAGTGTCTCATATCAAGGTTGGCCAGCGCAGCGATTGGATCAGGATCTTCCCCATCTTTTTGCAACACTATCTGCTGAACCACTTTATCAATGATCATCATATATCTTAATCTATATTTTCCAGTTCAACCAACAAAATAATTAAACTCTAAATCAAGCATACAGTTTTTGGATCTGTGCATGTTTACGTATTATAAGTAGATTTAAAGCATGACATACCTCTCAATAGGATTTGCAGGCAACATCGAAATGTGATTTAAAAGGGAGTGATACTGAGCTTGAGATGACGACACTTTGTTCGTCTCAACTAACTTGCGAGACAATTCATCAATATTATCCTTATTAAATGGTTCTTGTCCCATGCGATCAAACCATTCTAGTTCGTCTGACTCGTTTGCACGAATAAATACGTCAATCTGAGTTTGAAGAATGTCGTTCTCTAGATGGGCAATTTTCTATTATTATTCAAGTGATAGTGACAAATTAATAAACATGCAGAAATGGATATGCCATGGTGTACCAGATTCATACTTCAATAAGCTGAAGAAGACCAAGTTGAATAAACTCTAAGCGCATGTGCATACGAAACTCAAGTTCGACACCTGGACCTCCACAGATGACTGCATTGATAAATGACATGGATGCAACCTATAGTATTTATTATCAACCAACCCACAAAACAATCTAAATTAGTTATAAATCAAATTTGACATGAGCCTTGAATGAGAATTTGACTTTTAAATATTTCCCACGATCAGTTCAAATTGACAATACATACTTGAAGTTCTTTATCTAAAGGCGTCATGGCTCGACAGCTTTGCCATAAAGAATACACGACAATTTCGAATCTAAAGCGAGTATTTGCCTCTTCACTCAAAGCATCCATTGCATGCAGCACGCAACTGTGTCCGCCTGGAATCAGACACACTGCTCCGAATATCTCCAATACAAGCGCACGAGTTCTTGGAGATGGGGATCGAAGCGACAAGGCAATCACATTAAGTGCATCCTCCGTGTCCAAAACAGCTGATAGACCAATTTTGTTATTCATGAGTGACTTTAGACATTTAATATACAGTTCTTCAAAGTCGTTGTGTCTATATTAAAGATGGATTCTAATCAGCACTTTTTTAAAATGCACATAGTATAACCCATTGATATGCACCAAACCATTTACATTTTAGCAGTTTCCAGCTCGTTCAAATTATCCAACAATACTGCAAACCCGCCATGGTCAATAAAACCACTAATCCATCGAATAGGTCTTGAGCGCAATGACACAACCAGATTTGTCAAGAGTTCACGATCCGCCCCATCCTTTAGTTTCTGAATCTCTTGAATTTCATGCAAAACTTCTTGCGGTCCAGCCCGATATCTTTCACTGAGATGTTGGAGGAGCATCATCCACTTGCGATCATCTGGAAGTTTCCGTAGCACTTCCTTTTTATCCTCTGTCAGATTAAGGTCTTCCTGTTGAGTAGAATAACAAAAAGTTAATGTTGAATAGACTCAAACCATGAGAATGTCAATGCAAGCATTATAGGGTTGCATTCAACACAGGGACTATGATTACGCATTAAGCGCGACGAAGCTTGTACATGATAAGCCCAGAGACCAGCACGTTTTAATCCACCTCAGTTTTGCATTGACACAATAGTGCCAATGAAATTTGATGGTCTATAATAAATCCAGAACCAGGGAAAAGTAGATGGCATGGGTAATTGATAACCAACTTTTTTGAAATTTTACCATTAATAGTTCGAGCATTGTTTTAATCTCGTCCACGGGAGGAATGCCATTATCGGCAGCCATGCCGCCAACACCAGCACCAGTTACAAGGTGTCCAGAAGTAATGGGTGGAAACTGACGAAGCGGAGAAGGAGCATTAGAAATAGGAGTGGTGCCAGGGGGTCTACTGCTAGATGAGCTAGTGATGGACTCGACATCTGACACAGAGGGGCTTGTAGGCTCACCACCATGTTGGCTTCGAGGAAGCGACCCACTGGTTTGACTAGATGTGATGTGGGATGTCAATTCAAGGGCTGATGCAGTATCGAGACTCATGGCTATAACTAACAGGTGGCTTGAATGTCTAGCAAGAGGCAGTCAATGGATGTTTTCGATTCTTGGAGGTAATGGATTGGGTTGGAGTTGATATTAAATTGCGAGTTGCTCGACTAGGAATCGCCAATAATTTATTAGCTTGACATTTTGTATCGGAGTTGGACACTATAAAAACAGTGTAAATGCATTTGAAACGAGCATTTAATTTATAGATGGTCGAGAAAACAGTATACAAAAATACTATGATAGCAAGATTTGATTCAGTAGCATGTAGTGTCAGTAGCCTTGGTAGATATTTCCCTTTTTTCCCTGATGGATATTTTTGAAACCCCAGGTAATACCATCGATTACTACACTGCCTACTATGCCATTGACACTTCGAGCAATGTCATACATCCAACCAAGACCAATGGGTAAACTAGCAAACATATCGCTCAAGGACCAGATATCTTCATGTCGACGGATAAGATTATGGTCGTCAAATTCAAGTCTAGAAATATTACGCAAGGGAAACTTGATCAAGTTTGGAACAAGAGTGACGATGAGCCAGGCATCAATGACGACAACATATGCCTGAGAATGCTGTTCAGGACGTACAGACACGGATTCGTAAATTGAATTGACAGTTACGTTGATACAAGGAAACCAGGTCAATGCTCTGAATTTTGCAAGAATCGAAGGAATGCCTATAATAGAGATCTAAAAAGAGATTAGTATTGAAATGGACAAGACTAGAAAAGATGGGATGATTCAATATCATACAATTGGATCTTCAAAAACGGCATCTCGAGCATAATGGAGATTGATGGCAGTATGTTGATACTGTATATTAGAGCTATCGATTGATGGAATAAAAGGTTATTTTAGCATGAATAAAAGATAGTATTTCAAGCATCAAGACATACCAATATAAGGAAGCATGAATTTCCCTGGCAAGACTTCTTTGACACACGATGGATCTAGAAGGTACTTTAATAGTATCTATAGGATAGGTATGAATGGGACCATGACGATGATGAATAGAATCATTATTTTCCGAGAATACAGTAGTAGAATCCAATTCATTCATTTTTAAACTTGTTAAATTAAAAATGAAACTTGATAAGAAGAAGAGTTTTTGATAATAAGAAGAAATGAGAAGAAGAACAACAAGAACAAGACACGATTGACAAACTCCAAAAGTTGGATAAAATCACGGCGCCGCTTTCAAGTGGTTTTTGTAACCTTTTCTTATTCGTTTAATTGGTTTTCTGGTCAATCCATCTACTACTCTACTACTTACTGCTGTATCTCTCTCTACCACAATGGTGAGCCACAAACAGCAAAAACACTTATCCAACTCACATAGTGCTCAATCCACACTCAACCCTAGTGGTGATGGCAAGCACAATTCCACCTCATCTACCTCTAGCAAGTCCTTGGATGCACATGCACAAGAACTTCGAGTCCGATATTCTACTGAAGCAAAGAGTCTTAAAGACATCTTTTCATCATGGGCAGAAGTCGACTTGCTATACATTCTTGAGGAAGTTCAAGGCGACTTTGACCTGGCAGTGTCCAGGATTACTGAAGGTACTGTTGATGCTGTCGGTGCTTTGACTGTACTATCAAGTCTTGGCTTTGTTGTATGAATCCTGTGTGTCGCTTTGCTTGCAGTCAACTGGTCTTGCATGGACTTGTCCAATTCCTCCGTTTGAATGCAACCATCTGCCATGCTCTTGCTGGTTCATGCTCATATGTGATCTATTGTCTGCTCTGTCTTGCATTGTCATGTTGGATGCTCCATATCAATGACTACTGACTCTTTTATTCCATGTTTTTGATCTATTCACTCTCATTTTACTCTATCCATTACACACTCCAGGCCATGCCGAACAATGGGGTGAAGTCAAGTCTTCCAAGAAAAAGGACAAACCTGCTGCATTCACTGCTCCTGCTTCGGCTTCACACTCTGGTAAATCGCGCTTCACGACTGACCAATTTAGTTCTGACGATCGGTCTACTGCCTTCCATAGTCGTGGACCTTCAAAACCTACTGGTGACGATACTGAGGGTCAAAATTTGAGAGGCAAGTACTGTAGTCATACTTGTGTCTTGTTGATTCATCTCTACATGTGCAATGGTTTTTGTCCCATTTGTTTTTATTCTGTGGTCTGGTATTAATCCACATTACTATTTCTTTTTTTTTGGACTTTTCATACTCTTGTGTGAATCCTTGACTTGGACTTTACCAAACCGTCTTTGTTGTGCAACACTCGTCTCTTTTCAACTGTACTTGCTCACTACATGTATGGATTTGTGCTCATGCCAAATAGGTAGCTCAGCTTTTCGCGGTGGTCGCGGAGGTGGTCGTGGTGGTCGCGGCGGAAGTCGTGGTGGACGTGGTGGAGGCCGAGGTGGCAGCACTCGTTCAGGTAAAAGTTGTGTGAGTTGTATAGTATTGCATGTGAACTTGGACTAACTGGAAATTTCAATACAATGTCACTAATACTCAAGGTGGCGATCGGTTTTCATCGATGCCAGTCCAATCAGAAGGTGGAGCTGCTGCCAATGCCTGGGGCTCAACAGATGAAAATGTACGATCATTTCCGCCAGAATCTGCACCCGAATCTAGTGGGGAATGTGATACTGAAACAACCGAAGTCAATGCATGGGCTCCGGCTGCAACTGGAAAGACTCGACCTGCGTCATCACTTGCTTCCACAACTGCTGCAAAACAACAATCTGCTTCAGCTACAAAGGCACTTGCTTCTACTTCAGCAAAGTCAGTACAATCAAAGACTTCCTGGGCTCAATTAGTTCGAGGGTAAGTGCCATTGTAAAACTATACATACGATGGCAATATATTAAATTAATGGACATATGATGCACATGCCAAGAAAACCGTTCGTACTAACTTGATTGTATCAACCATTTGATGATTCTATCGTGCAGTCCTGATCCAGTTGTTGTTCCTGTATCTAAGCCAGTCGAATCTCATGTACCTGCTCCAGTTCCTTCAGAAAAATTGCCCAGCAAGCAAAAGGCTGCAGCCTTCACATCCAAAAAAGATGCTTCTCCTGCAAGATCTGTCACAGCAACATCGGCTATTGCATCTGTAGTCGCTTCGGCTGCTGTCTCAGTGCACAGTTCTCCTGTTGCAAAGCAAGTAGTCAGTCCTATGCCAGAACCAAAAGCTACTACTGCCACCGCTGTCAATACTTTAGATGCGTGTAGATCTCCTGCAGCTCCAGTCGAAACTGCTTTGGCTTTAGAACAGTCAGCGCCGACCCAAATAGCTGATACGACTACCCATTCCACTGCTCCACCTCTCGGACTTCGTCAACAACACGCTCCTCGTGCTCAAGCTCCTCGTAAACTCAAACAAGACCAAGCAGTTGTTATGCCGTCTAATGCTCAGCTTGGGTCCATTGGAGTTCAATTTGGATCACTTCGTGTTGGCAATGTTGAACCGGAATCGGCTTTAGCTACGACCACTACTACTACTTTTGGCACTGCCGGTTTATCTGGATCTGATAAACAACAATCGCATTCATCTCCAAAATATCAACACCAATCTGCTTCTGCCCGTATTTCCAATGCCGCATCACCAACTGCTCCTGTTGCTGCCTCTGTGGCCACTACTGCTCCCACTTCGTTTTCCAGACATCATCAACAGCAGTCAGATGCTGACCATGCTGTTTCGGCTGCTGGACTACATCAACAACCACACCAACACGTCAGTGCAGGTGCTCCAGGCCTTCCTGGAATGATGGCATATGGGTCTTACTTTCCATCTCAGCATGCTAATGCATTTGGTCATCCCGGAGCCATGCCCACTGACTATAACACTCCATATGTATCTGATCCTGCTCGTGCTGCATCAATGGTTAGTTCTCAGAACGTGCTTGTGTTCTGTCTAATTGGAATATGCTGTGATTTTTTAATTTTACATTTGCTAGGACATTGAGCTTGCTATATTGTATCGAGTAGTCTTACTTACAAGTTGTATCTATTATTTGTTATAGGGTCACTTTGGACACGCTGATCCAGGAGTCTATGCACATGGTATTGCTACCGCAAAGTATCAATCCGAGGCACCTGTTCCATCTTCTCAAGTAACTCCACAGCAACAGCACTTGGCTATGCCGCACCAACAAACCACTCTTGCCGGACCTCAGACTACTATGCCAACCTCACAACCCACCTCACACCAGCATCATTTACAGCAGCAGCAGTTATTGCAGCAGCAACAGGCGCAAAATGCGTACTATTTTCAAAACTATCCTTTCCCTGCTTACTACATGCAAAATCAGTATACAGGTGGATACCAAAATCATAACCCATTGTATTCTCAGCCATATGCTGGAAAGAATCATTATCCTGGATATGTTCAGCCAACTCCAGCTTCTTCTGCTCAAAGTGCTGCTAACGGCGTGCCTGTTCCTGCAAGTGGACAAGCTGGAAAAAATACTAGCAATGCTCCAGCTGGTCTTACCGGAGGTCTTTCAGGTGGAGCAGGTCCTACAGCACCCAATGCTGGTGGTGCTCCAGGATCTGTATCTGGGGGCAGCTATCCTTACCAATCGGGTCATCCCAACTATTACCAATATGACGATCTTTCCGGTGGTCTAAGCAACATGCAACAAATGGACTATGGAAAGGGTGTCAATGGTTATGGCACTGCTCCTCCCAATTTTGGAGGATTTGCACCCAACTCTCTTGGATCTGGTGGCAAGTCAAATGAGTACAAATCTCAGGTAAGAGGTTGCGTAAGTTGTACATGGACTTTTAAACTTAATTGATTTTTGACTGTTGAACAGAATCGTCAGTCTCGTCAGGGTTACGATGGCCAAAAATACTCGCAACAGCAGTCTCAGCAGCAGCAGCAAAATTCTCCAAATACTTCAAACCTACCACTTCAAGGCTCAACCTCTGTCAATGGTAGTCATGCTCAATCTGGCGGAAATAGCGGAAATCCTCAAGCATCTCAAATGCACAATGCGCCTGCTTACTACAACCAGCAGCAACAATATCAAGGTGGTCCTCATCCGGGCTACCAACCACATATGATGCATCATCAGCAACAGCAGCAGTATGCTGGAACTGGTGGTTATGGATCTGGTGGTGCTGGACAACAACGCCAAGGCTATTGGCCTGGTCAACACTAATTATAGTAATTTTGTCGTTTATGTTGAATAGTTTATTTACGTTTTTTTTGGGATTTACAACTAGTAGTAATGAGATGACGGTTGCTAATATAGTATATAATGGGGTTGGATGGCGCTGTTTGGATATATTGGTTTGTCATAATGGGAACAAGTAGATAGCTAGTAGAGCTAGTGAATTTGAGTATAAACATAAATTATACTTGTTTAAACAATTGGTGTATGTTTTCAAGCTTGATCTGAGATATACGTGTACAATTGGATGGCTAGAAAGCATGGACTTGGTTTATGTCATGTGTTGAGGTGTAATCTGTTTAGCAATCCAATCATTTTGCAACATTTGCATCCAATTCATACTAGCTAGACTGTTACTGATGCACTGATGCACTGATCAATTGGTTATTTGATGAATAGTAAAGCATCTGTTGAACACAAAGTCCAACCAAATGTCACATTGTAAATGGTGTATACAAAATACGTGATAGCAGTCCAATGGTATGAGCATTGGACCGAATATCTACATGGCAATAGCAAGTGAGTTGAACAAATACTCAAGCTACCAGATAGGCTAGAGTGACTATAAGATCCGAGTTTGCATTCCATACAAGCATGTGTAAATAAAGTCATTGATGCGTGTATAGTCTATACTAGTCTGTAGCCGTTGCATTGGGCTACGTTGGATAAAAACATGCATTTACAATAACATTATAAATATACAAAAGGCTATTGGTCAATGAATGACAGCATTCAATAGCATGGCGCAGTCGGTTATCAAACAACAGACTATGTTTAGATGCTCAATACTCAATCGAGCATCACATGATTATAGCCATGTAAAATGATTTATGCTGTTTGACACGCTCCTCATCAATTAAATTTTATCAATCTCGACCATACTTGCAATCAACTATTTAAACCTATCAAAAACAATGGTCTATAGTTATCTTGGCCATATTTACACTTTTTATACGCTTTTTATTACTATTGTACAATCCCTTCCAACAGTCTCGCCAGTTCAATCTCATCAAACTGATAGTCCACAGTCATGTTCTCAGCCGATTGACACGCTGTTTTTAATCGATGCAAGCAATGGAATGGAATCGTATCTTGTCACTCTAAATAAGCGTGTTCCTACACTTTTTAAACATATGAGCAGTTTAGGATATACAGATACTCTTTACAGCGTAGTAGCCTTTGGCGGTGCTTCTGCCGTGATTCAGCCTTTTACAGTAAAGTATTTTTTGGCAATTCAATGTCTGAAAATGTAAAGCAGATACTTGAAAACATTTAATGCTTTTTCAAATATTTGCGTTTGCATTGAGGGATTAAGCATGATGCTAGACATGAATTTTATTATTTAGAAACTCATGTTTTCAACTCTATGGAATCTGTACAATAGGATAATACTACTCAAGTAATGAATACTCTATCGATTCTTGCTGAAAAAACTGGAACAAGTTATGGATGGGAAGATCAAGAGGCTGGGCTTGAAGCAATACGATCTGTCATAAATATGGACGCGAACGGTGTGGTACCCAATTCGATACTTGCTCAAAAATGCCAACTTTATTCAGGTGTATCCAATCAAGCATGCTATATATCATGGCGTGAAAAATCAATTCGAAATATAATTATGGTGACAGATGAAGACAGTGATATGCCGATTCATCCGTAAGTGCAGCAAGTTAGAGTCGAATTCCTACAAACACGGCGTTGTATTAATCATGTCTTTTCACTTGCATATAATTGACTTGTGAATGTTTCTTTAGTTTTAATAGGATGGCTGACCAAACAACTGCATTTGCAAACCAGTCTATCTTGACTCAAAACGAGTCTGAATATTTTACCCAGCTCTACGAACCACCTTTTTCTCCTTCGATTCTTTACCAAACTACTTCCGGATACCTTCGATATAGATCGGCAAATCAACCTTTGGTCCTTTCTGATGCATGGCAACAAGAAATCGACCAAACCGCACACAAGATGATATCTGCAGGAATCAGCATGTCTCTTTTTTCCAAATCAGACTTTAATGGTAACTCCAAGGGGCCAATATCGTCGTGGACTGATGCAAACGCGTATCGTCTTGCACTAACGCATCAGTACGCAAACAACTCGGATCGGGATATGTCATTTACTACCTTGCTACAGTACGGTCATGCTGAACTAAACCTTCATGTGATAAACTCGACCAATCCCCAGCATATTGTATACACAGGGTTTAATGCCACAGGCACTCTTGATGGATTGGTGGATAATGGATATGGACAGTCTCTTCAAGCACAAGCATTGAGCGAACTTTACAAGGTTGAAAAAATGGCTCATGACAGTTTGAGTGGACCCATTGCACCCATGCGAGTTTTTACTCTTCAAACAGTGAACGATGCAGATCCAAATGCAAATGGGTTAATAGATGCTGGATTGCTAGGTGGAATGGTTGATTTTCCTAGATGTACCTTGCCGCCACTGCCTTTGCCAACTACCACGTCATCAACGGTTGCAACTACAATTAAATGGGCTACATCAACAATATCTTTTGACAACTCAACTACCATGTTGTCGACAGCTTCAACTACATTTGAACTGTCTACATCAACAATATCTTTGGACAACCCAACTGCCACGGCTTCTGCGATAGCAACAGCAACAGTATTGGTAGGATCAGCACACTCTTCTCCCCCTATATCCAATACAGCAGCTATTGCTGGTGGAATGCTAAGTGCCGTGGGTATTACTGCTGCTGGGGTTATCCTGTTCAGACGATCATCTTCCTCTTTACGCGCAGCATCAGTACTTTCACCTGAGCCTCCTCCATCCAATACGCTCAATCCAATATTTGAAAAAACAGATCCAATAGAAAATGCTATTTTTGTACCAAAGTTTGCCCAAGGAGGTGCAGAGGGCACCTCAAGTGCTACCAGTTTGTAAAGTCAGTTTGAGTATTTATCGCCTTTTATTAAAATTAGCTTATTTCAAGAGTTTAGATATTAAAGATGTTTCAGAAGCTTACGAATTGATGGTGGCTGCCTGCTTTGCAACAGTGTACCCTAGAATCAGCGGTCAGTGGACTGCACTTTCCACTATATTCACGCAAATGAAATACCAGGGATGTCAAAGTGTAATAAATAGCCAGTTTTGTAAAATGATTAACAATGATTAGCAATGATTAGTAATGATTAGTAATGGTTCATACCAAATTTACTAACAACAGCATTGTATCTTTTAAACTTTATTCCGCTGGTTTTTGTTTATTTTTGTATAAAAATACCGAATAGTTAAAGCAGCATTCATATCACAGTTTTGGTAAATCCCACATTCTTGATTCTTGCTCAATCTTCAACTCTCTTTCCACCCAAACCAAACATTACAAATAAAGATTGGGTGGCTGGTATAGAAACAATAGTTGCATTCCTGAGATGTGCCATTTCTGAACCAGAGCGCGAACGTACAAGTTTTAGGACAACAAAGGGGTGGTTGTATAGTTTGATTGAGAGCACCAAACAATCAAGTAAAACATGTGAATTGCAATGAGCGAGCTGAGTTTCAAAGTTGGTGATCGTACAATGTATGGCTATGCCAAAAGTGAAGAAGGAGCACATTCAAAGATAATTTCGGTTCAAAACTATGTTCGTGTGTTATCATGATGGATGTTTAAAAGAATTGAGAATAACAATTGAGACGGTCGATTTGTAGTCGAGTGCAATGAGGACTCACTCGCTTATTTTCGGGAAAATAGAGGCAGTGACTACAGATAAATACAATGTTCCAGTCTGCGTGAATCGGCTATACTTTATTGCACTCTCAAACTACCATCCCCTCATCGTCATTTACCATTGGCTTATTTGAAACCACACACTTAATCTATGCCAAGCAATTTACAGATGTAATTTATATTGTTTTTGCCACTTATTTTATACAGCATCACCATGAAGATGCACAAGATCCCCTGCATTCAAAACACCCTTCACTGTCACATTTGTAAAGGACTAGCAACTAAATCTCCAAACAAGGGTATCGCGCCAACCAACATGTTGCTCAGCTCATGTTGAGGGCTATAATAAAAACCAGGCGAACAGAGCTGCACAAAGAAGATTTGCTGTGTTTAGTGTTTAAAAACAAGTGGATGGGCAAATGACTAAATCTGTATGTGCAACATAGCAAACCCTCATTCCCCTCGTACTACAGTTCAGCCGAATCCTCAACACGCCCATTTGGTATACTATACACACACATTTGCACCTCTGCGGGTCACTTAGCACCCCAACACCCTCGGTTTTCTCTGCTCCACCATCACTACACAAAACTGTAAACAATCCTGCAGTTTTGATTGCACTATCTGTCGCTACTTTTTGCGGCTGCTTGAAAGTACTTGATTTAGTTTAAATAGACTACTCTTGCCATCCACTTTTCGTTCAAGTCTATCGCTATACATCAACCTGTGCCCGAAACATTGCGTGTATTCCCCCACATTGCCTAATAATTGGATCGGCTAGTTGTTGCTGACGCTTTCATTACCCTATTATTCGCTTGCCATCCAATATCAATATCCAAGTTGGAGCATCTTCATCTCTTTGATCAATTTTATTAGCTGTTGCAAATCCACCAACTTATTTCACACTTGCATATGAGCTTGAACAGCCTGCTTCAAACCGATACGGGGTGTTGGGTCCGAACACGTACACCTGCAGTAAACTTGCTACTGACCGGCAGCCTCAAACACTCTGCTCCTTCATCCGACAATGCTCTATGTGAATCTCGTTCCCTACAACAATCGCAGTTCCTTTCTGCCACTGGTGCGGAACCACAACAAAATGCTGATGCCTTGCACTTTCTTCCAAAGACTCAGCCCAATCAATTACATCACACAAACAACCCAGATACTTGTGGACCTCAAGATGCACCACATTTCCGCTCCAATCTTTCCTCGCTTCTTCAAACTTGCCCTGCTTCTGGTTCTAGTGTTGCATCTCTTCAAAAACAGTCCAATCCCGTCACCGCAGGTTCTGTGGTTACACCTATTACCCCCTCCTCATTTGGTATTATGGCGGCAAAATCTAGCTCTGCTTATTTAGAGAACCGATCTTTGGCGCTTACTTTGACATCCACCGCTGTTGCCTTGCTTGATGGAACCACTAATTCCAGTATCCGGATCCCCCACGCAGCCAGCTACCCACTTTGTCAATCTCGCAATGCTTTATTTGAAAAAATTGGTCAGCGAGTGCTGGCATATACCCACACCTCTGTCACTACAGTTTATTATGGATTGTATGTGCTTGCAGTACTTACCGAAGCAACACCATTCGGATCCCCTTTTATACCGCTAGTATATCCGAGTTCAACAGAACTTGCTTGCCAGATTCCACCAGAGATCACGCTTACAGTCGTTGCATTAGCCTTGGCAGATTCTATTTTAAACGACACGTCGTTTCCCATGAGTTGCTGGGCAGCCGTATCTGGTGTTCCTGTTGCCGACCTGATTCGCATTAGAACATGTGCTTTGAAGAGTCTAGACTATAAACTGAATATTGAACTGTCCCGCTTTAGTCTATGGGTTGATTTCTGTCCATTGCTTGCAGAACACGGTCGTAGACAGCTGGAAACTGCTTGGGCTGCTGATAGTGCTCCCTCCTGTCGTATCTTGCCCCAGCAGCAGCTTGCTTTCCAGCATAATGCCATGATAAACATGGCTTGTTCCCAGCCTACTCTTGCCTTTTCCACCAAAGCTGCTGCAGCTTTTGCTTCTTTTTCCACAAACCCTAGTGCTTTGTCATGCCAAACGACTGCACCCGTAACGAGACGGAGTCTTCGCCGTGCACGTCACTTTGAGCTGGAAAGATCAAAAGCTGCATCGGTATCAGTTTCCAAAGAAATGACTCCTCCACCAACTCCCGAGTCTGGTGTGGCAGGTGGTCTCTGTACTACACCTATGAATCAAACCAAAGACATCCGTGCCTTGCCTGGTGCTGTCAACCAGCGTTTGCGTTATAAACTAGCCCTTTCTCTTCGCCAGCAATATCGATCACACATGGCCAATACTCATCAGCATTCTTTCACGACAGAGCCCCAGGATGGCATTTTCCAGATCTACTCGCCTTCTGCTGGCTCTCTCACGCCACCTTCAGCCATGGGTTAGCTTACTCTAATTGGGTCGGAGCACCAAAAGACGTCTGCTTGAACATGTGGCATTTCAGCAAGTCTTTCATACCATGCGATGTCTCGCTTACAAATCTGTTTCGTTCTAATCACACATTCACCTTTTAATCCATTCTTATCACTGCCTCGTATAATTCTGAAAGTCTCGTTTGGGTACCTTTTATTGATACCACTTTTGAAATAAATTCAAATTTGACTTTGTGAATACTTTATTTTGGAGTGTGGGTGGTAGGGCTCAAGTTGAGTGGATTGGAAAATGCAGTGGGCTAACAAATCTAATGACCAGACACTTGAAGCCGAGCTCGTTTAGATTTGTGGCGGCTTCGTCGGGCTATACATTTGGAGCAAATGCATTTCGCTATAGGCGCGTCAGATTCAGACCCCGATTCAGATTCAGATTCAGATGAAGTAGTCGTTGAGCTGCTACTGCTTGATGATGATGACGAAGATTGATACACACGTGGAATAGTATTTAGTGTTTGAAGCTTTCCCACTAATTTGATGTATACTTTCAAGTCGGCTTCGCTCGTGCCATGCAGTAGTTGTCGCATCCGTCTATCCTCACGCTTTTGACGCTGTTGTCGCCGCTTGCGATCCTTTCGTTTACCCAAGCATGTAGTAGACTGCGAGGAAGATTCAAGCTGGGATGATTGAGCAAGAAGCTTGCTAGAATAGGAAAGAACACGCAAAAGCTTCTCTGCCATTTTGGGTCGACTGTATCGGGTATGAAGCCATACATACTCTATGTTGGTTCTGGAGCAAAAGTTTTGCGTTATTGCCACGGTAAAATCTATATTTTACAAAAAAACTGAGTACTCTAGATTTGGATTAAACATTTACAGCTGTATCCACGTAAAATGGAACACTAAATACAACTATATGATAAACAGCCAGCCTTGTGAAATGGTATTCCATATCAAATGTACTGGACATTACAAGTAAATATTGGGTGATTGACATGGAAACAACAGCTGCATTTATGAAGCATGCAATTGTTGGACTAGAGCACGAACGTATCTGGAATTTTGTACATTATACATGGACATTGTGTTTTGAACAACTGACACTATGTATTGAGAGGCAATCAATCTCTGTCAAGAAAGCACAGAAAATATTCAACTACTCTATTGCAAAGCAGAAGAGGCAGATATTGCTAGATGCGAGTGTTCCATTTTATGCGAATAGAATTTCAAGGCACTCACCTATGTTCATTACTACATGTGACCATCCACCTGGAACAAACACTGTTTCTCCTGGTCCTTGTAAAATATCAATCATGCCAAATACTTGTGCATATGTTTTTCCTGTTGGTGAATTGGGATGCTGATCCGATAACTTGGGGTAAACATGGGTAAACCACGTTACTGCTTCATGATCTTGAAGTGATTTGGGCTCAATAATATCTTTGGGTGCACCTGGAGGAAACAATACCCACCTACAAAATTGTGTAAGTGAATGAACAGGATAGTGGCTGGTCATTTTCAAAATAAATCTACTCACCGTTTATGACCTTGGAGAAGGGCATTCCAAGCACTTGTGCCTAATGGATCCTAAAAGACGAATAAAGTCAGTACGTAATAAAGTATACGTTTCAATTAGACCCTACACCATACAATATGAATTCCTGTGCCGGATCGTGCAGGACCAATAACGATCCATCTATACGGTGGTCGACGACGCTTTCCAACCAATCGAAACAAATCATCAGTAAAGTACTTTGGAAGCTCAAAGTCGTCTATTAGATGGCAGAGTGGCATTGAATCACCGTCTGCAGGTTTAAACTTGGATTCATCTGCTACAGTTTTAGATTGCGGTCGTCTTGCTGTATTATTCTGTGTGCGACTGCCAAATGATCCATCAAATATATACAAAGGAGAATCATCTACTGCTGCGCCGTTTGGATCAGTCAAGGCATAGTGAAAAAAGTACTTGACTCCAATATAAACAGCTTTGCCATCGTCGTCTTGACCGATTTTCACCTTTTCGTTTCTATACCTGCGTGCAAATGTCTAATGAAAGCAATGTTATATACAAGTGAGTTAATATAAGCAATCATTGACTCCAAGTATTCGACATGAATTTTGCATGCAAGCAAAATACATTTACCTCGACATTCCAGGCAGTATTGGCACTCCACTGATCCGTTGCACCAACAATCACTACAGGCAGTCCAGGAGCTTCCCATTTTTTAATAAACTCCTGAGTAGAGACTTGATCATAGTGAATGCGTTTTACTTGATCAAGTTTTGGATCAATCCAGAAATTGACTGAAGAAAGTCCTCGACTAGCCCATTGTTGGAGACTGATTTCTGAACGTGCTGAGCGTTTTACTTTACAAAGTATTCGGTCGTAACGGGATTGACGAACAGTCGGCAAAGAAGAGGTTAGTTGAGGTTTCTCATATGAATTTGTGAATGCTGTCGAGGCAGACACTGGTGCTGAATGCGAGTCTGGTTGAAATGGCTGCATTGAAAATACATGAAAAATACCAACACGTTGAATGAATAAATAAATAATTATTTTCAGATTGCAAGCAACAGTAATAATCTAGATGTGTACAAGTGATGCAGTAGAATAAATGAATAGTTTAGAGTTCGAGTACTATGCAGATTCCACCCCATAATAATATGCAGGTAATAGTGGTGCGTTCCTGTGCATTGATCAAACTGTATAAAGGTTGGTTGAATTCAATAAGCTAGTACAACCCATCTGAACGTTTTGAATCGATTTTATTGTAAAAGTGTAAAATCATCTGGGGTTAGGATTCAGCTGGTTTGCATTAATCTCTTATGCTAGCAAGCATGGTGTATTGAAATGGAGATCAGCAAGAACACCAGCAAGCCTAAACTCGAGACTATTTACAACATTGAATTGCCTAAACTGAATTCCAATTCAAATACTACAAATTCAGACAACACAACTAGTTACCAAAACCCGAATTCACATGTGGCATGTTTAGCACTGCTTTAAGCTTGTGGTAATGGGATTGAGGTATGACACAAAAGCAAACCATGGAATATGCACTGCCACTACAGAGTAGCGAAGCCTACATCTAATTCATATATGGATATGCTGAGCATTCGTGTATTTGTGGGGATAGTGACAATAAATGGATAGGCGGTGACTTGAACTGCAAAGCATATTTGATAAACTGAATAAACCAAATAAACCATCACGGAAAAACAGTTTAAAGAATACCTAAAAACCGGATCATACCCATACATCTAATGAGCCATCGTATTGGTATTGGTATTGGAGATTCAGATTTGAAATGCATTTGCTGACATGTGAACCCATTCATACTCATAATTTTGGCCAGATACCGAATTGGATCATCACAGCCAGTGATAATAAGGATGAGGATGGAGAAAATAAAATGAGATTGTCAGCAGCCATCACCATCAGTGTCTTGTATTTGAGATGCTCACGTAATCCATTCAACCATGCTCATGTGCAATCGGGGGTTTGTTTTACGATTCCCACTACCAAATCCAGTGTCCTTTTGGAGTTTGGGCAAGAGGTTTTGCAATAAGCAGGTTTACATTGTGGACTACAAGTTTGCCTTGTCATCAAAAATGAGAGATGAAAGGATTCATATACAGTCCAAACTTGTATGCTTGCTGGAGCACGGTATTCTGGGCAAGCAGCAGAATGGGTTATCCAACAGACAATGCATTGTCCCTTGTAATAATGATAAGACACGATTGTTCAAGCTTCAGCACCAACTTTAACATCGTGCTCTCAACAAAAGATGATGGATCGTGCTCTATCCAAAAGTGTCAAATGACGATTCATCAAGTGACAGCAGAAATGAGAATGGAATAAAGTAGTTTATACTTCAACTCAATTTCACCATGTTTTGGAAACATTCTGATATACCAATCAAGCTGTTGTAACCTTTTGAAAACGAGTTTTCTGTTTGTGGAACTATACGATTGTTTTAAGCTGATATACAGACTATATAGGGAAATGTTGAACGTGTTGAAACAAGATCCAATGAGTGACACTGCCCTATATTGAATCGAGATCAAACTAGCCGTGTCAAGCCAGATTGTCGCCGTGGTACAGAAAACATGAATGATGGATGCACCTGCCATTCAAATCAGTAGATAATTCATCGATATTTGCAAAACAACAAAAATGATGGTTGCTGACAATTTCTCATTGTATCCCTATTGTCGCTAGCTGTAAGCAGTCGTTTCTGGCATTATCTATAGTTTATCTTTATTGAGATATGTCAACTACACTATTGAAAGTGTTCAATAAAAACAGTAGCCTGACAAGTTATATGAAAATAGATAAACTATTCTTGTACAAATTGCAATGCTCTCTTAAACAAAACTAAATACATCATGCAACATCTCAGAAGCCGCGTATCTCGACACACGATCGCAATTGCTATCCATGAGTAGCACTGGAGGTAGTGCTAGCATCATCGGCAATGCTATTGTCGGTAGTGTCTAGAGCCGCCAAGGTTGATACCGGTTGAGCTTGCAAAAAGTGTGGATCTTGATTTGAAACCTCGACCAACTTGGCTTGTAGCAAGGCTGCTTTGGCCAGTGCAGAGTTTTTGGCTGCATTGGCCATGGCTGCTGCTGTAGCGGCTTCAGCTGCTGCTTTGGCATTCTTCTCCAGGCGCTCCTCGTGTGCTGCACTTTGCATTTGTTCTAAATACTCTTCTGCTTCCTGTCCAAGCTGTACCGATTGTGGAATATCAGGAACTAGATAGTCAATAAATACCTAATAAAATTGATGATGATAATTAAACCAGTCAGTATGTAGATTGGCAGAATAACTGCATAGCATATGCCAAACTAAACAACTTACGGCAACTAAAAAAACCAAGTGCTCAAACGCAAGCACAAATGCAAGCTGTACGGCAACCTTGATCAAGGTTCGTTGGGCTTGTCCAGGATCGTTTTCATCCTGCAGAGGGTCCAAGAACAAATGAGCTGGAAAAAATAAATCAAAAGCTCTTTGGAACCATGACGACGCAAATGCAATAATTAGAGCATTTGTCAACACGCCAATTGTCACCACAGATCGCATAATCGATTCCCATCGTCCGATTGAAGACTCACGACGTGCAAACGGTCGTTGGTAGATTGTAATAAATTTCCATATATCAATTCGCATCTCGACCAAATTGTTGACGTATGCAAGCACAGGAGCTAGAGGAAATGCGGCAGAAAACATGGTGAGGTAGCCAAACTGAATCACCTTGCTGGAAAACTCGCCTGCAAATTGCTCATCGCTGGTTTCAGCAAGCTTAGAGTCGCGAACGTATTGGGAGAGGGTGTTACTGTCCTCATTATTGTTGTCAAAATCAAAATTCAAACTCATGATCTCGCTGTATCTTGAGGAAACCAGTGGCCAGAGTGTATCAACTATCTGTGTAAAGAATTGTCGGAAAAAAAACATGGTAGCAATCTGGATAATCAAGTCTGACATACAGTTGGTAATGCCAAACTTGACAGAGACAATCTGGCAGTTTCCATCCCATCTGCCTATTACCATAATCAAGATCAAATTCAATCAAAAACATATTAGTCTAGTTTATCTAATTTCAACTATTAGGTGGCAATAGTTTAAACAACCATTCCATGTAAACCACATGAAAAGCTTACCAAAGTCGAGAATGGGGGATTGGCTAATCTCATAGTAAACACGAAACAAGGCCTTGATCACAGCAGTGTGGATAATCAATGAAAAGTTATTGAGAAAACTCAGCAAGAATCCCTTGAGAACAAGATTGTCTTCATATTCGGACACAGTCTTGTAGTTGTCCCAATCGTTAAGATAACGAGCAACATATGTGTAAACCTATTTTGTACAATCATGTCTATAGCATTAGTATTTGCAACCAGGTAAAATAAAACAGTTTTTTGTGCCAATCCCTCCATGATACAAACAAAGCACACTAGCTCTTGAAACAACTTACCGGATCAATAACAAGAATTTGAATCACGGCAAAAATAGCAACACTAAATGATGCCAAATGAGCGTACAAGGAATCTACAATTGTCCTTTTTATGCTGCTGCCAGATCTGGTGACTGTTTTACTGCTTATGGAAGAAAAGTACTCTTTGAATGCAATCAAACCAGTAATAAACCCAAGTATAAGAAGAATACACAGCGTGACAATACTGCCAGTGATAAATCGCACTGTCCATTTTTGGCGTGGAGATTCATAGTTCTCCTTTTTTCCGGTAATGGGTGAGATATGGGTTCCAGACGGGCACCACTGAGGCCGAATTTTTTCACGTTTACGATAATCGGCTACATCCCAGAGAAACGCAATACTTTGTGTTTGACGTTTCCAGAATTCCAAGCAAAGAACAGCCCAGATACTCATAAAAAAGGCATACACCGGTGTAGCCTCGTTGTCAAACAACAGTATGGCACGAATAAGAATCTCACTGGCAGTGTCGCTTCCATTTGGATCTGGAATACTGCTTCGAGGCAAACTGACAGAACGATAGATACCATACACAAATGTCACAATCCCAAAAAATGCAGCAGATTGACACCAAATTGTATAGTATCCCAACCAAGCAAAGTAGAATCCAATACGTTCACCAAAATATTCACGCAATTGATTGACAGGTAGATACGAAAACAAATAACGAATGCTGTACGAGTCTTTCAGCGATTGATACAGCTCAGCACGAACATTTCGCTCCATGCCTAGGGGTCTCATACTAGGCGT
The DNA here is from genome assembly GCF_000203795.2 of Batrachochytrium dendrobatidis JAM81. NCBI lineage: Eukaryota > Fungi > Chytridiomycota > Chytridiomycetes > Rhizophydiales > Batrachochytrium > Batrachochytrium dendrobatidis. The sequence goes on from NW_006281106.1 coordinate 1,020,873, forward strand.
TTCGCTGACGATTGTCTTGAGCTCGCCTGTTTTCTCAATGTGCTCTACTTTGCTTCCAGCTGACAACAGAGGGCCATCATGCACAGCATAAAAGGCAGAATATACCTTTTTGAGCAATAGATCATCAATATTAGATCTAATGGACCGATTAGAGGAAAAGTTGATTGTGCAGGCAGATACAATGGAATGCACAAGCATATTACGACGAGCATTGGAGAAGAAATGAAAATGAACATAGGGAAGGCCTAATTTAGAAATATCACCACCGCAGAAACTGTCCAAACGCTCACGAGTAAAAATAGCTGCACGTTTAGGACTGATTGTACCATCTCTAAACAAACTTGTGGGACCCTCCCATACAATATCAGGCGTCAAACTGTTTAGTGATGCAATTTCACGTTGAACTTTGGCTTGGCGACGAGCATAAATCATTTGAGACATGCGGGACATGACACTATTTTGTATCAATGGAGTTTTTGCTTCATCCGAATTTGGTTTGGTGATGAGCTTTGCTAGATCCAACTGCATGCGCAATTGAATTCTTTCAGCTTCTTTACACAATAGTCCAAATGGCGCAACGATTTTCACGAATCGCACATCAGGATGCAGTTCGGATACCTTGAAGACCAAAATCAGTCCGCGTCGAAGCATGCCAGTAAAATGAAGTGTTCGGAGTTCATTGACTTTTTCTTTTGATATTCTCAACGAAGAGTCTTTTTTTTCCGACACATCAAACTGAATAACACTATCCCACGGCGACATGCTTTTGGAATACAGTAATTTCACAATAGCGTCGGCATTTTTTTCACCGGCAAAATGGTTCATGGCATCAATGGAGTTTGCGGATAGATTTTCAAGATGCCATGCCCAAATGGTGTCCATAAGTATACTGTCAGTTTTATGACCAAACAAAACAACAGTGCGTCTCATGTTGCGAATATAGACTGCAGGTTTGTCTACCAAATTGAGTTTTATCAGATCCAATCTGATTTGTTCTAAATTTTTATGGCCTCTGTTTTTGTCTTTGGTGGATGCAATTACTGCATCCCACATTCCTTGATTCCATTTTCTTTCAACATGAGCAGTAGGTGTGGCTGAGCGATTTCGTAGTTGCGAGCTGCTGCTATTAATATAGTTGAAAAAATGACTTCCAAGTGTTGCATTTTTGTTAAAGCTGTTGTCTGTAGGTGTGTCTTAAAATATAGATGATAAATCAAGGTTAGTGAATAGTACTGACAGCACGAGTTTACAAAATGGATTGGTCCAATCACATGTGCCAGAAAATTGCAAAAAGAATGCCAACATCAACAAGGCGTAAATTACGATTGTTATTGGTGGCTGAAAGTCTTGTATGAACCCATTACAAGAGGCAATTCAGAAACATGCATCAATGATTGGATGACAACATACCCAAAGAAGTATCCAACGGCTGTTTAGAGGAAACAGCTCGAATCTCGATTGGCTTGCGTTGGATAGGCACTGCATCGTCCGCCATTTGAACAGCAACATGCTGATCTTGATCATCCGATGGATGTGTGGCAGTGCCGACTTTCCAAAAACTGGACTGAATAGCAGTCGAGCTGGAGTTAGATTCAACTGTATGAACTTGGTTGGTCTTGGTGAACGAGTTGGAGTTGTTATGTTGGATTGAATTTGTATTAGTGAGATCTGGTTCTACAGCTGTATGTTTGGAAGAGGACAAAGCGGCTGCAGGCATGGCAATCGATGCAAACGCCAAATCAACAGTAGTGTCAGTTGCAGTGCGGGATTGGGTTGTTTTTGATAAAGATGTAATCAGATTGTCATTAGAATGGACAGGAGCATTAAAGCTCCCTGTCTGGGAGGATACGACTTGAACTCTGGAGGACTGGGCACGACTATTCGATGCAGCACTAAATGGCACAGAAATAGGGCGAGTCGCAGCCATGAAAGAATTACTTTCGAATGAGTTGCTAGTGGCGCTATGTACAGTATGTGTAGCTGAACTAGTGGTAACAGAAGACTGTTGTTTTCTGCCATCGATTGTAACGGTAGTGGTGCGAACAGATGAAGTAGTGCGGTTCTGAGTAGGATCTACAATGGTAGCTGGTGACTGACGATCCGTATCGGATATACAGTCTGATACTGTAATGTCATCTGGTATGTTTTTATACATTTAACCAAGACTTGAGTGCATTGAGGATAGCTACAATAATATATTTTACCGCCGTATTCACGTAAAACAAACCACTTTATCTTGCAGCGATGGCTTGGATTAAACTGATTAAATCTTCATTGCGCCTTCCTAATAAATTGACTGCTTTTCAATACACACGCCCAATCCTTATTCCAACCACAACATTCATCTAGTTGACACCCTTATTTAGCGATTTTACCTGAATACGGCTTTGAAGCATCCGATTGTCACATCCAACTTGTACGTCATTGGATTGAACCCATCATGAAAACATTTTGCTGGCATGCTTGGCATTATTCCACGATTAGGAGAGTTTGAATCTCCTGATATCTCTATTGATGATATTGCTTCGTTTTATAGTCTTGGTACAGCAGTTGTTCCCAAACACATACCATATACTTGGACAAATTCAGTCACTACACTAGATGGTATTCTGCATTTTGGTGACAATTCATTAGTGAGGTGAGTCCTGAATGCTATCGAGTTTCTAAATTCAACTTGAGATATCAACCCGTCTTGAAACTCTATATTAGTGATGTAGCACTCAAGCATGCTCCAGGAATAGGCCATTGGAGCAATGCTGACTGGCGTCTTCTCAATGCTGGCTGGGCTCATGCTGACGCCGTTCTCATCACTGGTGAAATTCTTCGCAAGGAAAAAGAAGCTGGATGCATTGTCCAATTCGACGATCTCATTCGCTACCGACTGAATGTACTTGGAAAACTTGATGCTCAACCCATTCAAGTTGTCGTTTCATCCATGTGCGACTTTGAATTGGATCGACCATTATTTATGGGATCAGGCAATCAAGATGGTGCTAAATTGCAAGTATGGATTATAACGACTGCTCTTGGTGCTGCTTCTTTGGAGAATCGTTTACGACCGTTTAGAGAATCTGGGAAACTTGAATCGAACGTCACTGTGATGATTGGAGATACTCTCCATACCACCATAAAGCCAAGAGTAGATTTGATTTGGGTTTTCAAACTGCTGCGCGCCAAAGGAGTCGAGTATCTCGATGTCAGTGCTGGTGGAAGTGTGATTCGAAAATGCATCGACCTGGAATTGCTCAACGAAACCCGACTGACAATAGCAGGCCATGTTGCTGGACCATTTGATATGAGTGGGAATAAAAGACCAGAATTATTCCCCATCGATTCTGATCGATTCAAAAGCTATCCGCCAGACAAGAGTCCACTGTTTGCAATGCGTGCACTGCGAACAGCGGGTGATTATTTGGTATTGATTCGTGGTGAATGGACGTATCGATACAATGCACAAGGAATTGAATAAACTATCAACACTGCAATGAATTGCTATTCCAACATGAACCAGTTCAACTGGATTGAAATCTTTTCTGACTTGTAATCTGCTGCTTACGACAGTTTAGTCATGACGATCACTGCAGATTCCTCATATGATGATATATATCACTCCCATATTGAATCACCTTTTATTAGATATCAGGCACGCATATGATTGCTTGATAACATTGGTTCATATCTGTATGTTAATCTCTTAATCTCAGTGTCATTGCTCAGGTCAAGATATACTCCAATCCATAACCAAATCAACATCACAGGATGGTACAGACAGTACCACGGCAGACTTTGTCCAGTCTGCTCCACTCTTGCCTGTCAATGGTCTTCAAGTGCATACTCTTGACAGATTGCTTTTTTGCTCTGTCTGCAATGAGCTCAAGTGCGATGGTTGTGTGTCGCAAGAAGTGTCTTGTTGCTATTGTCCCAACTGCATGTTTGAAGTGCCCACCACTTCTATAAAAACCGAACGAGGAAGGTGAATTGATCAATGCATTGGCATAACTCGGCAGCTGTGATCTCAACAGTACACTGATTTGTATTACAACTCGAACTGTAATCCATAGCTGTGGGCGGAATTGCTTCAATTGTCCAATTTGTGGATGTATTACTACTGTAACCAATGCAGCTGCTCAAGAGGGATCGGGTACAGATGCGCAGATTGTTGGTGGTGCATATTACTTGTCGTGCTCCACTTGTAGATGGGATTCGACAGAGTGTGGACTTCGTTTTGAACGCCCTACTGGATTAGCAGGTATAAACCGCTGTGATCGATGTTGAGGATGGAGTATGCATGGCTGCTGCTCATCTATTGCGTATTTTAAACCACAGCACATATTTCAAAGCTGGATAGTGACTCTCCTCAGATCAAGGAATACGATCATCTTCTTGAACACTATATTGAAACCATGCGGACATTTCGTTCTAGTGGTGTGGGATCTGGTGATTTGGCCTCATCTCTTGGTTCTCATGTGTTTGGATCACTGCATTCATCTTTGGGATTATTGAATTCATCGATACGGTTGTTGAGAATTAAACCAGATAGACGAGTTTTAGCCTATGAACCCAAGTCTAAACCCTCTACACAACCTGTCGATGCAGTTGCTACTTTTTTGGGCATTCCATACAATGGTAAATTGAGTTGCCATGAACTAATTATTTTTAAATTGCGATTTTCATCAAACTTGTATATTGGTGACTGATTTTTTGGTAGAACGAACTTCTTTGGAACAGAGATTGCGTCAATCTAATGGTACATCAATCATAGACATGTATGTGTATTTTCACTGTTCTATTGGCACTATCTAGTTGTAAAATTGTGACCAACGTGAGATTTCATGGCATTTAAACTACAACAGAAACCAACTCCGACCTGAAAGAGTTCAGCTCAGATCAAAACGAAACAAACGATGTTTAAAATGTGAGCATATTTTAGTGAAACCAGAAACCAAGGCTGCAAGCACTCGATTTGGAATCAAGATGGCTGCACGGTATGGACTTTTTACTATAGATTGATATCAACTATTTAGCCATGAATGCGTGTCTGATTGCTCATCCTTTTCACCTTGCTTGATCATATACTATCAGCGATAAAATTCCGAGAATTCAAATCACGCCGCCATTGCCTTTGTCGCCTATTGAAGTTGGTCGAGAGTTTACAATGCATTTACGGTTTGTAAATCCCTTGTCGAGTTCAGTCTATATTGATTTGGAAACTCGCTCGGCAGCATCCTCCCTATGCACGGTATGTAAACAATCACTCTGTTTTTGAGAGACAAATGATTTTGATATCAACGAATGCTAAATGGAACTAGCAACTTATCCTATTAGGTGCAGCTCCATACTTCAAACTTGACATTAGATGCGTATACTGATCCTTGGGAAATTCCAGAAACAGTGGTTAGATCGTCATCAACTCCTATTTCAATCAATTCAGCGGCTGGTGGTCATCTGCCCATGAATTTTGAAGCCTGTGCAGTAACAGGTCCACATGAACAAATTGTAGTCTTGTCGGTGACTCCACTCAAGTTTGAATCCGAGATTCATTTTCCAATCCAGGTAAATTTCACTACAAAAGTAGAATCACACGAGGCTGGTGAATCTACAGATACCTCGGATGTGTCCAAGGTTACTAAAGATCCAGTAAAGCAGCGTATATCCTTTTGGATTGTTGTTGGAGTTGGAAAAAGTGGGCCACATCCAACGGTAAATACTGAAAACACAGACCATACCTGAACTGATTTCGCAATACCAAACATATCAAGCTCATTCAATACGGAGAAATACTCTTTAAATCATATGATGAGATTCTACAAGTATATAAAATAAACGATGGGTTAAACTCGAGCTGAATGTTTAGTATATTACAAGGAAACATTTCCGAGATGTGCAATCTGAACTAGAACGCGAATGTATTGGATACTCTGCATCATACATGGACATTGTGTTTGAAAGAATCAAAAATGGCAATTCAAGTTGATTTCTATCAAGAAAAGGCAACGAATATTTAACTATTGTTTATTTTGAAAAGGTAGTCATCGAGATAGTCATCAAGATAGTGTTACGTTTTATGTGAATACGGCTGTAAGTTGATCATCCCAAGGACTAGTTTTTGGATGGGCGAATATAATTGCGGATACTCTTGATAGCATTGTGTACCCAAGAAAAGTTCATGGAGCGTATCCGTTTAGCAATGGAAGGCACAGTAGCAGCAGTAATAGCGATCTTGAACGGCGTAAAGAGTTTTGTCATGGCCATAGCCAGTAGCACATTTGTTACGATTCTTATCATATCAGGACTACGAGCCCATTCAGGCAGCCAGGTCATTGATTCAAACATTTTTTTACTTTCAGCAGGATCTGTATCGGAAAGCGGTATAGATGAGTCGGGTTGAATGCCAACCAGTGACTTGACATAGTTGAATGCAGTAGCAATATGGGTTTCGTCGATACCGAGAAAAGTGATGGATGTAAGACAGCCACAAAAGACAGTAAATGACAGCACCATATAAGTTCCCAAAGCAACTGTGCCATATTGTCGCAAGAGGAATCGAATTCCAGTTTTGGGATTAGATGGAGGATCGTTGGAGGTAGAAAACGATCGAATTGAAGCAAACGAATGGTGATGGGCTAGAATCAGAGGATTGGGAACAGCAGTCCAAAGTAGAGAACTGATTGGCATGCAGACAGTGGGAAGTGAATGCCAGCATGAAAGTGGTCTTGAGAGTGACGGAATGGTCTTGATAGCACGAAGCATGGAAACAGTCGATCTGGTTGTCATAAACAAGCTTGTATTTGCAAGGGAAACTATTCCAACTGGATTATCATGAATCGACTCTTTACAAGATGTTCTCGGCTCAGATGGGCATCTACTAGTCTATCGTTTGGGTATTCCTTGCCTTTATCCAGACTGCTGTCCTCCAGCAGTCGGATCTCATCGCAGATTCCATCACAGATCCCACCACAGATCCCACCGCAGACTCCATCACAGATTCAGTCCAAACTGGACCAGACCAGCATTCCTACTCCAGTGAAGCTGATTAGCATTGCATCTTTGATACCTTTTATCGGTACTGCTGCTGGTGCTGTTTACATGCCTGAAGCAGTCATGCTCATCTCTGAAACTCAAGCCATTTATGGTCAGTATTCTAGATGATTTAATATTGTAATCTATACTGACTTGGCTTGTACTTTCAACCGTATCGCCATCTACTCGTTTATAGGATGTGTAGTCATGTCGTTTGCTGGAGCCATACATTGGGGTCTAGCCATGTCTTCATTCGGAGGTAATACTCATTAGATTGAATCCAAGCCTTGTCAACACCATGCAATAAGATTCACTTTATAACCCATCTTGTATATTCTGTATAGCTCCATCAACAGCATCTAGATACGTTTTAAGCGTTCTTCCTGCAGCATGGGCGTTTGCAACTGTCGCATTGGTACCTCATATTCCTGTTCGTCTTATCTTTGAAGCGGCTGGGTTTGCTGTCATGCTCATTGGAGATCTAATGGCACATAAAAAGAAACTATGTCCTTCTTGGTACTTGGGTCTACGATTCTGGATGAGCAGTATAGCCATTGCCTGTTTGGGAACAAATATATATATTGCTTGGTGACATTGATCTGCATCACTATGTTTGGGTTGCAGTGTCTATCCAGGGTGATTCCTGATATGCATAAACTCAAGATTGATGAACCACTAAAGTGGTTTGAAATCATCACATTATGATGCCAGCATCTGAATTGACATGAACATTCCATCAGCAATAAAAACTAAAATGTTTTATTCAATGCCATTCGGAACGCCCAATTTCCATCAAATACTTCCATTCAAGCTAATATCTACTTTCATCTATACCCACCAACTGCTGTCTGAACATACAAAAAGAATAGTCTAAAGTCCATATGGCTGCTTCAAATAATTCAAAATCTACTAATGTACAACAATCGCTTGCCATCAAACTCGAGTATCCAGTCACCAGCATCAGCATATCACCCAGTGGAAATGATGTCGTATTAGCTGCGTAAGCCATCTACTAACTGGTCTCGGCTTGTAAAGCAAGCTTGTCATTCATTTCAAACACTTGTTTAAATCATCTTGCCATACTCTTGAATTGGACATGGCGTGTGACTATTGTATTCATGGAAAATAGACCAACTTGTATTGAGTCTCTTTCCTTTCGAGCAATGCTTAATGTTCGTTGCGCTTTTCTATTAGAAATTGGCTGCTTCTTCAATAGACATTCTCAATTATAAATACAACGTCCGCCATATGATGCTCAAACGATAGGTTTGAACTGAAATCATCTCTTTTAATCTGTCCTTTCTTTTTGGTATAACCCTACATTGTACGATCACCAGATTCACATCAATCCAAATATTGGGTTCAACTGTTTTGATGTTGACAATCAGACTCTGCTGCATCCTAAAATCAGTTACATTCGCGCTCTAGTTCAGGAACAATGATTACAGGAATACAACTATACATGCCATTCACCTAATGTTTGGATAAAGAGATTGGACAAGTGTAAAGTGTATTGCAGCAGAGATGTAAACACTTGTTCAACTGTTTACAAAATGATCACGACAACCAGCAAATCTCATGGGAATTAACATCAACTGTGTCATGAGACTGGTTCCCTTGTTTAGTGATTTCACATGAACACGACTGTAATAGTCATCAACTATTTTTTGTTGAAATGATTCAGTTTTAATCCTTAATCTTGATATGTCTGTAATTCATTTTGCATATACTCACCATACACGTCAATATGTAATTTCATGATTAGAAAACGAGGATTATATATATTGAATCTAGAACGACCATATGAGCAACCTCGGTTTTTGCAGCATTTAACGAAATGGGATGTTGCTGATGTGCAATGGAATCCACACAATAGTAGATCAAACTGGATTGCAACAACCGTAAGTATACAATCCAGTCTCTTGATATAAATCGCATTGTATTCAAACTCATTATTTTATTGCTAGTCAAACCAAAAAACATTAATTTGGAACATTGCTCGTGGGGCCCCGACAGCCGGATCCACTCAGTCTGTTGCACCATCGCAAAACAATGTCGAGCTGATTATTAATAAGCATACAAGAGCTGTTTCTGATATTCATTGGAGTCCATTTCATCCCGAATCAATTGCGACTTGCTCGTATGATGCGTATATCCATCTATGGGATTTGCGTCAAAGCACTGTCAAGCCGTCAATGAGCTTTTCATCCTGGACAGGTTGGCAATAATGCCTATTGATATTTTTAAATGCATTTTGCAAGTATCCAATTAAAACAATGTATTTTGTGATAGTTGGAGCCACGCAAGTCAAGTATAACCGTATTAATGAATGGATTATTGCTTCCTCTCATGACACGGATGTTCGCATATGGGACGCACGGGTTAGTACCAGTATTATGCTTATTGTTCTAAAGACACTCAACTAAACCTGAATTGTCTGTTTACATCATCTATTATAAATTTTAGAAAGGATCATCTCCATTGACACTTATTACAGCACACATGACCAAGATTTATGGTATAGATTGGAGTAGAAACAATGAAAATGAACTCATTACGTGCAGCCAAGACAAGCTTGTCAAGGTTTGTTTAAAACTTCAAGACCAATCACATACTATCTCAAACGTAGTCATCTTTTTTGAGCTTAAACATACTATATTGATTTAGTTTTGGAACACATCACAACCACGAATGTGCCAGTCCACTATCGTGACAACTGCACCAATCTGGCGTGCTCGATACACGGTAAGGTTTTATATCATCCAATCTCACTGTTCTGGTAGTCTGACTTTTGTAAACTATCTAGCCATTTGGAAACGCTGTTATTACAATGCCTCAGCGCAAAAACAACGATCTTTACTTGTGGAGCTGTCAAAACCGTACATCCCCACTGTATACATTTTCGGGTGATAATGATGTACCAGCTGAGTTTGTCTGGCGTTGTATAGGTACTGTTTATTGCGATATTATTTTGATGCATAACCAGTTACACTGTTGTATTAATCTTTTTTTGATTTTCTCAGATGGTCACTACCAACTCATCACCTGGTCCAAAGATCAGATCATGAGGCTTTGGCCCATTTCTGCGGATGTTGTCAAGGTAAAAGGAGTCTTATTATCACTGGTGCCTGACTACATCATAATTGATTTTATTGCTGAAACCATACATCTGATTGGATGATTGTTATGAAAGGGAGCGGAAATTTGTAGTGATCGTGATTTATCTCTTGAAACAATTGGTGATCGAGCAGACATGACACCTTCATTTTCAAATCAATCCAACTATTCGTCTCAGCCTGAAAATTTGACTTTAATAGCGCAACACACCAGCAATCAGTTTCCAAACCGGCCAAGAGATTTGGATATGATGCCTTTTGAGGAAGATGATGATTTTAGTGATGGTGGATTAGAATTTCGATCCGATTCCTTGCGAGCACCACTTTCCTCCTTTGCAGATTTGAGTCTTAAGGATCGAAAACGCTCAAATGCATGGCTGAAAAGATCCTCTAATGGGCTTAATGACAGTAATCAAAAAGAAACAGATCGTATTGCTTCTTCCACTCCATCCAAAACCACCATAAAGGCAGCTGCAGATCATTCTGTTCCAGTCACGTTGGAGGAAGAGATCCATCAAGTTGAACGTCATTTTTCAGATGTACATATCGACAAAGTAAGCTTTTTCATCTAGATTTGCCAAGACAATGCATTTTTATTATTTAATAATTGCTTGTAATGTGTTGTTGGGCGACTACATTTAGACAAATATTGCCCAACGGAGCTGCTCACTTAGTATAGAAAGTGCGTCTGATCATCTCTGGTCGTCAACCGTCGCAAGTTCTGGAAAACTCTTTGTTTTTCTTCGTATTGATGCACACTTTCCATTTGACTATCCACACGTTCCTGCTCATTTTGAAATTCAAAAGACTGGAATGACATCCATGGCCAACCGTACTTTTCTCACAGTCAAACTTGGCCAAATTGCTACTGCATTTGCAACAAAGTCACTTCCGTGTTTGGAAGCCTGTGTGAGATATCTTTTGGGTGATCCTAATGCCACTGCACCTATTCCAAGTGTAAAGGTATATGGAGATTCGTTTCATCCGAGTAGTTTGAGTGGGACATCGGCTGGATTTTCCGTTGACTCGCACCACGATCCAATTGATCGCGAAAGAGATCACGAGCATACACTGAATCGGGAGATTCGTGGTTTAGGTCGAAGCCCTAATGACTACTCTATTTCAGAAACAAGTTCAAGTGATGCGGAAGGATCGGTTCCACTCATGGGAAAGCGCGTAAAGCCAATTGGTGATAGGAGACTAATGCGGGAAACCACTACTGGAAAAGATAAGGGCAATGTTCCATTTCCAGTATTGTGTGCTGCATCATTTTCCATGTGTGGTATGTTTATCTGTTTTGAAAACAATTGATCTGCATATGAACATACCAGTTTACCAACACTTTTTACTTTTGATGTGAACTTAAACCTGTAGGAAAGCTTGTATATTTCAAATCACCTTTGCCTCATCCATCAACAACAAAGTTTACAACGTATACTCTTTCATCACGAAATCAGCAGCCTGTTCTTCAATCCCAGCATTTCCAAACACAGCCCAAAACATATCCGCTATATGAAAGCTATCGAGCGTTTGTTCTTTCACGATTTCCAAAAATCACTGTTGCAGCTGCTGGTTCAAATGTTTCTACTGCTGGTGATATTTTAGCTAATGAGCTTGTCAGTAACGAAATGACTACCATGGATACACCGCCACGAACAAAATCGAAAATGGATTTTTGGCTAGACGATGATCCTGCCGGCGAAGAAGAGACCGCACCCAGTTTGTTTTGGAGAAAAAAGGTATTTCATGACTGGTATTACTTTTATTTAATGCATGTTTGGATCAAGAAATATCAAATCTTAACCATGCGACTATCAATCTGCTGCATATACTGTTTAGCCAGCATCATCATTTCAACCTACTGTTTTTACATCACCAGATTTTTTGGTACAGTTGCAAAGATTCAGTTCGCCAGCACCAACGTCTGGATCAGGTGCATCTGGTAAAAAAAAGCACAGTCTTGTGTCTGCCACAAACCTGTTTGGATCTGGCAATTTACAAGGTTTACCGAATACTCAAGCTGAACCGAGTATACAAAGTAGACTGCGTGACGATGTAGATCATTCGTCACCCAATAATATATTTGACGCCATGGAGCGAACAGAAAAAGGAGTACCGTCTAAACAAGTAGCAAAGAATCATCGTCGACGGTCGTCTACGATATCCACATCATCAAATACTTCTGATGCAAGTTTCGACGATATGCTTGCTAAAGGGTTCACTATACCATTTATGATCCCTAATAGAAAGTCGCTAATATCTAATATGAATGAGAATGTTACACGTTCGTCTACTGCTATTCTTACATTGAGTCCGTCAGGCGCTAAATCATGTATGAATATCGATACCCCGATGCTACAAGCCTCGGTGACACCATCTTTTGCACTAAAGCATACATCACCAGAGACTTTGTCAGTATCGTCAAAAAATGTTGATACCAGTTATCTTTCTTCTGATAGCCCGACCGTAAAAGCTTTACATAGGCCAGTAAGCGATGCATATAAAACACCCTTTAACGCTGAGGATGATTTTAATTTGCCCCGCCGGCGTCACCGCTCCATATCCGATACCAGCGATCGTATCAAACGTCATCTCAAGTCGGATATGGATGTATTTGAAAACGAAAGTGTATCAGACATTAGTGACATTGAGTTCCGGTTTGCGTCGCGATACCAAGGCGAATCTTATGGAAGAACACATGCACCTATACCATCTACACCGGCCAAGTCTGGACTTCAAAATAATTTTGGGTCAAACCACACTCCATTTATTGGGGTGCATATGCCTGCTGGTATTGAGTATCAAAATGGATATGGAACAATTGTACATACCTGGGATGTATCGTCATTTCTACCTATGCGCAGAGATCTTGCTGAAAAATACACGTATGTTACTGGGTCTGTGTATCTCTTGCAAGTTTCAATTTGAAGGGTATTACTCAATCAATTTTTATTATTGTCGTTTTAGTCTATGCGGATCTGATTGTGGAAAAATATGCAGGAATAATCGTAATGTGGCACTGGGGATGGGACTCGTGGACTTGGCAAAGATATGGAACATTGCTGAGCTTGTTGTCAACCAAAATGCTATTGTTCGACGCACACTGGAGGATGATGACAATGTTCATTTTCAGCGTATGCACTGGCAAAATCATCCCTTTGGTCGCCGAATGGTGCATTCCTTGTAAGTAGAGTATATTGATTTGAAATCAAAGAGAATTAGTTTTGACTTTTAAATGATAGATTTAATCAGCTTGAACGGATGGGAGATTTACAGACTCTTGCTATGCTCGTGTGTGTGTTTGCCGAAAAATCCGTGAGTTGAATGAGTGCACTATGAGATGTTCAACTTTTGCAGACTATTGATTTTTGCTATTTACTGGTTTTAATTTAACTCGACTGATTATTTGGATAGAACGATGTGACTCCTGAAATTCATCAGATTCAGGTTGAAGAGAGCGTGCCAGCCTATCAACTGAATCGTTTGGAGGCACCGATTTTCTTTCACAGACGAAGCGATCCTGTGATTGCTTTAAGCTTGAACAATCCAATTAACCAATATGGAATTTCTCGCAACTCATACTCTGGATCTGATCTTCCTTTTCTTGTAGCACCAAATACAACTTCTGCCAGTATTTCTATTGACAAAAATATGTCAAAAGCAAACAATATTTATCATCAAACATCTCCTGTACAGTCTATTCGTGGAAACTCGCGAGCACAGACGCTCATGCAATCCTATCCACATGTAGGCATGCAGCCCATTTCAGGTGTTTCTATTGGATCACTATCGTCATTAGTGTATTCGTCAACAGGATCATTAGTGTCTACCACAGGAATGTCGTATGTTTCTGATGTTGCTTCTAGATCTGCTTTAATAGGTACCACTGCATCCAAAAGCATGGGAATCCCATCGCGCCATCGTGAATCTGGTGGCCGATTAGTTCGCACTTTATCCACTGGGGGTGCAGGATCAGCAGCTGTCACTGGGAAGCTTTTGATTGGCTCTCCTCTTTCTAATTCACACATTGTTGGAATGCTTCCTCAAACATCACTTGCAAGTTTGCCTACGGCCATGTCTTCAATAGACCGTGTTAACACGAACCTTGTAATGCGGCCCATTGTGCATAGCCTTTCTCCACCAAGTTTGCAACAATCATCCACATCACCATTCGTAGCAGCAAACATGTTGGTTGCATCTCCAATAGATCTACCGACTATGTCTACACTGGCAATAAGCACGCTTGGTTCGATGGCGGTCAAGACCAGTCCGTCGCTATCCAAAACCGGTCAAAATATTAACCTAGTCATAACAGAGATGCATTTGGATGGTGATCATCAGGATGAATTTAAACCCAACATGATTTTGGCGCCTTCCGAAGCCACACCAAATCTCAGTCTAGATCAATCCATGCCAAACAGAGTACTCAGCTCGGCGGAACATCACGATATTTATCAAATGGGATTACTTGATCCTCACTTATGTGATACGTACAATGGATACGTTTGGAGATATGCTGAGCTGTTGTATTCATGGGGTCTATTGCATCAACGTGCTGAGCTACTCAAGTTTCGGTCATTTTTTGTTTCCCGAGATCACATTTCCGAACATTCAGTTGGTAGTAAGTTTTTCTGAATAATACACTTTACAACATTTGTGTTGCTCACCATTGTGGCATTGTTTTTAGATGTGATACATGTGTGCCAAGTTTGTGAAACTGAACTAAGGTACCATAAACTAGGTCAGTATTGTTTAAAATGCCATACAGTCGTACCTGGTTTTAGATGCAGTATTTGTAGGTTACCATGCAAGACTCTTGCGCAAGTATGTCTTGAGTGTAATCACGGTGGACATGTTGGCCATATACAAGCGTGGTTTTCTGAAAATACTGAATGTCCTACAGGGTGTGGATGCCAATGTTTGAAGCTTGGTACTGATATGTGGTCTGGATATAACCGACAATGAATGAACCGAGTAAAATATGCTTGCTATTGGGTTAAATGGATTGCATCTACAGCTATATTCGCATACAATCAAATGCTTATTTATCTTGCAGTGATCATTTCCACTATTTTGCATCGAAATAAATAGTTGAATATTTGTTGCACTTTCTATCAAGAATTGGCATTTTTAATTCTTATAAACATCCATCATATAATCAAATTATATTTTTGAATTGAGATGATCACTTTTTGGCTAGCTATACAGTGTATGATTCATTCATTTCAATCTAGATATTGAGCTTGACGGTTCTGATGTGGGGTTTAGCAGAACTGAAATGTGGACTATTATTTCATGAGACTAGATTTCTATTATATACTTTGGTGTTCCACATTACATGAATAGGCTATAATTAATACTCGAGTTTGAATTTAGTAGTTATCAACAAATTCAAGTGATATTTTTAGTAGTTAGATATAGATATAGTAAAAAGTTGACAATTTTTACAGCTCCCGTGGTGTAGTCGGTTTATCACCTCGTACTTATATGGATTTCTGTCCTTATGCCATGCGAAGGTCGCGAGTTCGAGCCTCGCCGGGAGCAGTTTTTTTGATCATTTGAGAAAATGGCGGAAAGTTATCTTGGGCAATCCAGCACATGTGCTTTATTTTAATGCATTAGCACTGACTATTAGACCGTAATCAGTTGTGCAATCAGTCCTGAATAAAACTCTAGTTTGGATAAAAGGATATATAACCATGTTTGATTCATATGGCTGATCAGTTAGAACCTAAACATTCGTAGTCTGGGAGTGATTTTCCTTGCACTGCCAGGTATTCTACTAGGTCCTCGACTTTTTTTCTTTTTCAAGTTGGCGGCCTTGCCTGTTCGACCTTTACGTCGCTTGAGAAACTTGGGGCCATAGTCGCGGGTAGTGATTGCAAGATATGTGAGTGCAGCTATTGAAACTAGAAGGATGCCTATACTAAAGAACTGTTTTGGGGTTCGACCAGCCAGTAGACTAGAAGACATACTTTTGAGTTTGAGTGTATGGATTAATGAAAAATGTAAAATGTCATTACCATACAAGAATAAATTTATTTTAAGCTGTATTCACACAAAATGAAGCTTTTTTTATTTATCTTGCATTGACTCTATTTTACACCAGAATAAACAAGAGTTGACCCTTTATTTTTATTGGATATGGATTACTTTTTCTATAGAAACTCATGTTTTAATCAGATACGTTCACGCTCTAGTTCAAGAAAACAATCTCAGGAATGCAACAGTTGCTTCCATGCCAACCACACAATGTTTGGAAAAAGGAGAATTGGGATTAGGTAGTGTGAATACTGCTTTAAACATTCGTTTGGTTCTTATTTAGTAATTCATTTCATATGAATACAGTCGCAAGGTCAAAACAATAATACCCATATTCAATGATTGTCTGACCAACTTGTCGACTGCACTAACTGACATTTTTTAATGAACTGGTCAAGTCAACACTGGTTGCAAGATGGATTCAATCATCGCAAAAACAAAAAATGTAGTTTATTTTCATCAGCAACTGATGTAAATAAACCGTACTCAAAATGGTCCATACAGGTTTATCATTAACAAAAAGGACAAGAGGTAGGAATCAGGCAGGATGGAGTGAGGATGACAAAAATATTAGAGATCGATATCGAGGATAGTAAAATAAACTCTAAAAATCTAGTACTAGAACTAGTAAGGATTAGTGGTTATAAGATGTGGACATGTTACCAACACTACCAGAGAGGCCAGTATGTGGAATAGTTTGTCCTTGCTGGGACATACCAAGTAGCTCAGATGCCATTTTATCAGAGCCAAACATTGAGGGAACAGCACGATCATCTGGTAATGTGAATTGAGCAGAACTACTAGAGGACACACGATTATCTCGATGATAGTGGGTTGCATTTTGGAATGAGGCTCCGTTGACAGTAAATGGAGTATTGATGCCTAGAAAGGGCATTCCGTTTGTGGATGGTTTTTGACCAAACAAAAGTATTGGGCGGAAATCCTCGACATCCCGTTTACCTTCAGGAAGTGATTGCTGAGAATGTATGCTAGATGATTGTTGGTGCTGGAGAAAGTTTGAATCTACAGCCTTTGAGTTTGGCTCCATGCCAGCTGTGTCCATTTCAATCGTCTCGTCGGGATCTACATTTTTTGTACTCGGGCCATTTTCAACTGATTCGTCTGATGATGGATCGCTTTCGCTATCCGAGTTTTTGTCCTCATTATTGTTGGTAAAATGGTGGCTTTCTTTGTCATAGTCGAATAAACTTTCCATGGAAACACTGGCATCGAGGTTAGCCACTTGACGACATACAGGACACGGAAACATTAGTGAGTCCTTCAAAACGTGTCGAATGCATTTGTAATGATAGCAATGCGAGCAAGGCGCGATAAACAGTGCCTGATAGGGTCCTATCGAAGATAGACAGATGCAACAATCAACCGACCCAGAGTGATCGTGTGTTTTTTCTGATGACTGTGATTTATCCTTTTTGACTGTATGGGAAGTGGAATACGGGTTTGTAGCTGTTAATAGTGCCTTCAATGCTGAGCGAAATCTTGCAGCCGAATTTCGCTTCTTGGTTGTAGTCGAGGCAGTTTGGAGCTCCACCAGTACTTTAATCTCTACAGCCTTGTAGATATCTATTGAGTTGTTAAAATGACACAGGCGTCAATTTATATTTGTTGAATGATTGTGGGGTCTAAACTAGAAACAAAGATTTACCTTCTGTACGACCTTGATAGTCTACCCCAAGTTGAATCACATCTCCAGCACGAATAGGATAAGGCCGACTGACCTTGCTAGCTGGACTAAGCCGCATTTTATTCAAAAATGTTCCAGATGAGCTACCAATATCCTTGAGATAAAGCTATATGCCATTTGAACATTTGAACATGGTTAAGCTTTCAACATTTGATTAAAAAGTCGAAATGCATCAATAACCCACCTGCCCATCCTTGTTCCATATTTCAGCGTGGATACGACTAACCACCTTGCTCTTGAACCAGGCCGTCTCAACTGTTTGAATTGGCAGTGGTGGTAGCGTGGCCTTGACAGAACCTCTAGTCACGTCTGACGGAGAAATTGCAGGTATCGTGGCTGAAAGAGCCATTTCGACTCTAGATGCATTGCTCTCATGGACAGCTTCAGATGTTACCAACGTCGATTCATTGTTTGCAGGAGTCGCCGCTTTAGATGTGACCGAGGCTGTCGCTGCATGGGTAGTTTTGGGATGGCTTCCAACTGACCCAAGAAAGAAGGCGCGTGCATGGTCGAAAGGAGACCGTGGAGAGTGGTCATTTGAAGGTCCTCCATGCTGGCCAGTAGCAGTAAATGTACCAAAACCTTCATTTTCTTGAGATGAGTTGTTGTCACTAGAATGAGTGCCTGGAGTCCAGATCTGAACGGATGATGTGCGGCCAGCATGCGATGGTGTGGTTACGGCTTGGCTTGATGATGGTGTTAAGGCTGCCTGCGCGATGCTAGCTGCATTCGATGTAGCCGCTTCTGCTTTTTCTTGTGGTGATTTGACCTGTCTACCTAGTTTTAAAGACACTCGTTCGTACATTTTGCGCTCAATTGGCTCAAACGTAGGCGAACCGTCTTGCTGGTTTGGTACCAGATGCAATACAACATAGTCTGTCATTGAAATGCAAGTTGGTCAGACTAAAGCTGGTTTGTGGTAAGGAATTTATTATTTATAAACTATACTAGGGAAAGGACAAAAGACGACTGATAAGATGTTTGTTTTTAAACGTCAAGCTACGCGATTTTACACGATGGGTTATTTCAGTTGAATGAATGGGTTCAAAGGTTGAAGTTTTTATCATATTATGACACATGGATTTATTTAAACAATCAAGCAGGTACGATGGGACTTGCAATAGGTTTTAAATTGACAATGAAACAAATACGAATATATATGGAGGATACAGTGGCAATATCCACCTTCTTTTTTAAATATTTATATGCGGTTTAGACTAGACCATGGATACAGTTTCTTTAAAAAAGCAGTTATATATATTTAAAGAATGACTGCAACCACTTGTTCATTCTGCCACTTCCATGTGCATTGTTTGATGGAACGCTACTATACTATGGCTGAAATAGCGCAGCCAATGATCAAATGAATACTAAGCTGGTATAAAAAGTTGATTGATAACCGCAGTCGTATTCACGCAAAATAAGACACTCGAGATGTCAAAGTACATGATAATTCACACTACATTTACTGGACAATATAGTTTGTATTACCAATAAATACAGGTGTTTTGTATGTTGACAACAGCAAAAAAGCGATCCCTGTCGGGGTCGAACCGACGACCTCCGGTGCCGGAAACCGGCGCCGTATCCACTAGGCCAAGAGACCACTCAAATAATGCTTAAAATTTAATTTCTCATATACATAAATTCTATAATTGCCAATACTTTGGATTTGAACGAGTCGAGGTTTCATAAAGATGTGCTTGAACAAAACAGATTTATTATTAAAAACTAGAAATACCATTTTATAAAGGAATGATCCAAAGCACATCTATCTACGTTCACGAAGGCGTCTTGTAACACAAATGGCAGACAATAACAAGAGCATGACAAAGATGCCAACATTGATGCAGAAATCACGCCAAAAGGCATTGATGTCAATACCGAATTTTCCAAGAACAATGGTGGCGGGAATAGTGATATCCACTCCATTGATTTGATCAACAAATTTGAGACCGCTTGCATCATTCACAACAACTGCTTCGTATGCGTATTTAAAGAATGAAAGATATTGGAGCCAGGAGATTGCTGGTGACATTTTAAGGGGATTGACGAGCAAGCCTGCAAAAAGCATTTGAAAGAGTAATAGGATTGCAGCAACGAGAATAGCTGTTCCATACTCTATAAATGCACATCCAAGCGCAAAGCAAAATAGTCCACAATTTCCTGCAAACACCATCATAACCGCCATATAACGTAAAAAATTCTCAGCACCAGAGGTATACCCAATCATGTAAAATGGAATGACCGATAAAATCAAGCCTGGAATGATGCGTAGTGGAATCAGGTCAAATAGCATCTAAATACCATAACGCAGATATTAGTACAAATCATTGTGCTTATTAAAACAAATCTGGTAAACATTGAAGTGTCACTTGAACAGTACCTTGCAGATAAACAGCGGCCCGGCACTATAGTATCCATTGGATCGCTCTCTAATGAACAGCAATTTTTCTGTCGAAAATGCCTAAAATTTCATTTAGTTGGAATCATTGCATGTCAAGCCTCGTGAGAATAAATGGTTAAATGTTCAAGCTAAATTCAAGAAACTTACCGAAATAGCAGTCAATGAAGAGAATCCCAAAAGGCTTTGTATAAAGAATATGGATCCAAGTCGATTTTGAATACCACCAAGTGAAGAATCCGATTTCCAGTACAAAATCCCTAAAAACAAACCCAGAATAGCGGCAATTACATTATGGGCAACAAACAGTCCCGA
This sequence comes from Batrachochytrium dendrobatidis JAM81, assembly GCF_000203795.2. Classification (NCBI taxonomy): domain Eukaryota; kingdom Fungi; phylum Chytridiomycota; class Chytridiomycetes; order Rhizophydiales; genus Batrachochytrium; species Batrachochytrium dendrobatidis. Next base: position 1,041,475 of record NW_006281106.1, read on the forward strand.
GTTACGCCAAAAGTTGGTCCAAGATCGCTTCAATAGCACACTAAGCTGGGTTAAAAAGCTTGCTGTAAACTGATTGTGCTTGGGTTTAGTTTTTTTGGCAGAAGTACTCAATTCAAAAACGGCATTATGTTCATAATCATCCAATTTTGAATTTAAAGGTCTTGTAGATTTATCCGAGTAATCATTGGGTAAACGATGCCTCAAGTCGTGATGGGCGACAGCAGAAACAGAAGCACTGCTTGACCATCCTTGGTCAGAAGACGATAGTCCTGCCGAATGTTCGCTTGCTACGTCAATCAAATGATCGGCAAGATTATATCCAGAAGGACAACCAAGACCACGACTGTCCAAAAAGCTAGCAGCATCCTCTGATCGACCAAAAAATACAGTCGAGCCCTTGGAAAGCAACAGGATCTGGTCAAACATGGAAAACACATCTGAGCGAGGCTGGTGAATGGAAAAAATAACTGTACGCTTCGATTTGTGGGATAATGCTGCTAAAGTACTCATGACCTGAACTGCACTGCGTGAATCCAATCCACTGGTTGGTTCGTCTAAATAAATCACTGCTGGATTGGTAACAAGCTCCACTCCAATGCTGAGTCGACGCTTTTCACCACCAGAAATGCCACGCTTCATAGAGTTACCAACACGGCTGTTTTGAATATGAGATAGTCCAAGCTCTTCCAGAACTTCATCAACACGTTGTTGTCTTTCAATGCGAGTGAGCGACTCTGGAAGGCGAAGTGCAGCAGAAAACTCGAGTACCTCACGAACTGTCATGGTCGGCATGAATACATCCTCCTGATCAACAAAGCCAGATAGTTTACGAAATGTAGATTGTGATAAATCGTGCCCAATTGTGACAGTTCCTTTGACTACTCCCTTCATTGCTCTTCCAGAAAGAATGTCTAAAAAAGTGGATTTTCCTGCACCACTTGGACCAATAACACCAAGCATGGTTCCTGGCTCAACATGTCCTGAAATACCGCTGATAATTGGAGTTTGACCAATGCTATATGATAGATCCTTGAAATGCACTGCCAATCCTTCGCGATCAAGTTCTGGTGGCATGCGACGACGACGAATTTGCTCAATCTTGCAAATAAACAGCGATGCTATAACTCCCATTAGAATAAATGAGGCCAATGCAATGCCGGCATATCCAAATGCATTGATACTGATTGCAACAGGTGAATTATCATATAAAGTGGGTGAGGCCGTCTCGTCAACACACTCTCCGAATTGGCAATCCTGCAAAGCAAGTCCTTGTGGAAACATACCACTCAAAAATTCAACTTTCAAGAATAAGGTGTAGTTGTCAGTATCTGATAAAATAATACATGGATTCAATTGACACTCACAGTCTAGAGTACACGCTGACAGTGTGTTGTTGCATATAAGATCAAAGCTTCCCGAGGCTTTGTTAATTGAATTTGTCAGATCAATCGTACCGCCTCCACAAAACGAGGTCTTGGCGTTACATTGACACTGCACTGTTGAACACGCCCAATTGGGTTCTCCTCCTATTTAAAAGTATAGATTGATAAGCAACAGGGTAGTTGAATGCTTAAAATCAGCTTTAAAAACATTAGGACAAATCAAAGCACTTACGAGCTAGAGCCTGCGAACATCCAGTAATATTGCATGAGAATTGTGCATCATTCTTGTACCAAAGGGTAGCAAAAGATGTGCCAGCATCATAGTCACGTTTAAAGGTCAGACTTGTATCTCCTGGATATAGTGCTTCCACCAGTCTATCTGGTGAATCAAAATGGTTGAATTTGAAATAAATAGATTAGCATCTTTCGTGTATTTTCTACAAATACCATTCTTATAGCATACTCTTTAGCTTGCACATAGAATAGTGTTGAGAACTCCAAACTTTTGTAGAATTATTGCATATGTAAGTTGTCCCAAGAGGTTTTCCAGGCATACGTTGGCATATATTGTCGTTGGTACAGATATTACAGTTGTGTCCAGTGAATCCGGCGTCGCAAGTACAGACAGTGTTTACAGCTCGAAGTGGCCGTTGACTGGCAGATTCAAGTGGAGATCCGCAAGCTAAACCAAGTAATGTATTGGTAAGTTGGTGTACGCAATCGATATTACAACATATTCATGGTAAACATGAAATCTATGTAAATGAGCAAAAATCAACGGCAGATAGTCCTAGATACGCTTTCAGACAAAAGGGATGACAATACAAACGAAAACAGATGCAAATCAAACTACGCTTACATGGCTGTGAGCAATCAGGGCCACCAAATCCATCGCTACAGACACAGTCGCCGCCACCGCGACAACTTCCAAAGTTGAAGCAACCCTATTCGCAGAGCATTGCGGTTGAGATGATGCAAAAATTCAATGTTACAGTGATGGAGTATCAGTAAATAAAATAGATTGTAAGGTTTGCTAAACAGGTCGTATATGGCATCAATATGGCAGAATACGCCAACGCCTCGTTCGAGTGTTACCTTGTTTGCGCAATTGAAGCATATAGGACATGTGCCATTGACAGGAAGAATTGCAGGGAGCTGAGCAGATACAGAGACTAGAAACTCCAAGAAAAAGACGCTCCAGAAAAGATAGTGTACCAACATGATCGACTATTGTTTCTGAAATAATGACAAACGTTCTAATGATAGTGATGGTTAACCCATAATCGGTTTATCAAATGATTATTTCAACATTCATGTCACGTGAACAAAACTGCACTTTTAACAGAGTCACGTGTGATTTCAAATCAAATCCAAAGCAACGCGCTGCAAAATGCATTCAAACTGCGTGTTTCAGAATGCGAGTTTTTCGTGTCAAATGGCCAGCTTTGCGTTTTACTCGACTGGCATCATCTTTGCTTGCTAGATCTACTGCTATCCGCCCTTGATTAACCCGATTCATGCCCAAAACTTCCACTCCAAAAAAAAAACCTGTCGCTGCTCCTCCTTTGGCTGCTAATGCCACAAAGACTATTTCGATACCTGCCTTTGTTCCTCACAAGGATGTAGATGCATCGTCACTTTTTGGTCGTATTCCTGCTGCTGTTTGGTTTGCTGCATTCCTATTAAGCATGCTTTTCCATCTTGAAACTGCTCCTTACTCCAAAGTAGAAGAATCCTTTCATACTCAAGCAGTCCACGACCTGATCTTTTATGGACCACACCAGCTTGCCAAATTCGATCATAAACTTTTCCCTGGTCCAGTAAAACGCACCTTTATTGGTTCGGTTCTTCTCTGGATAGCCACATTGCCAATCACTATTCCGGTCCTTCATATGCCAAACCTAGGGCTTTATCATCTGCTGCTACCGCATACCAAGATTGCATTCCAGTATCTTGTTCGCGCTGTCCTGGCTGCAACCATGGCAACATCACTCACTTGCATACATACTGCTGTCCGCAAGGTGCATGGTCATCTCATTGGAGGCTGGTTTTCTGTCTTGTGTCTATCGCAGTTTCATCTTATGTTTTGGGGATCTCGAACTCTATCCAATATTTTTGCACTGGTCTGCTTCAACATGGCCTTTGCCTATTGGATCAGATCTAATCTTGAAACTAAAGATAAAAAAAGCTTACCCATCGTCACTCCTTACTTTAAGCTCATGCTCTATTTTTTAGCCTTTGGATCTATTGTTTTCCGTGCAGAGCTGGCTCTCCCATCTGGTCTCATTATTACGGGTGAGTTGTTTGATACACAGCGGTTTACTCCACCTGCAATCATACTGATTGGCGCGGTTGCTGCAACTGCTTCGTTGAGCATCACTGTAGCTATCGACTCTTACTTTTGGGAAGAAGTTGGGGTTTGGCCTGAGCTAGAAAGTTTCATGTTTAATGTGGTTGAAGAACGATCCAAGGATTGGGGTGTGAGTTCGTATCACAGCTATTTTACATCTCTAGTTCCTCGTATTGCTCCATTGTCATTTGCAATGTCTTTTGTGGCATGGCGATTTTCACGAAGTGCAGTGCATCGGTATTGGCGAGTGGTCTACGCATTTTTAGTCATTTATTCGATTCTTGCACACAAGGAATGGCGATTTGTAATTTATGTTATGCCAATGCTGAATCTGATAGCTGCAATTGGCCTTGCACGTTTGTATGAAATGGCTCAGGGGATCAACCCCATTGTTTCCTATTCTGTTGATGAAACTAAACAAGAGCAGTCTGGTACGGTTACAAAGGATCCACTTCAGCCTAAACCACGATCACCTCCTACATTATCTCCAAGAGTTGCATCCCTGATTATTTTTGCAGTAAAGATGGGCTGCTTTGGACTCATGGTTATGTCGCTTGGTATGCTTTATGTGTCCAGCTTTAATTACCCAGGTGGCGAAGCATTTAGCCGTGTGCATCAGATTGTATTTGAACGATATCAAGGTAATCAAGCCAGCACGTTTGAATGCAATATCCACATTGACACATTTTCAGCCGTGTCGGGCGTCACCCGCTTTGGCGAGTGTTCGGATCATTTTCCTGTACGCTGCACCTACTCCAAGTATGAGAATCATACTACTTCAGCAGATTTTGTTGATGCAGGATACACCTACTTGTTGACATCTGTTCCTGATTTTCACTTGACAGCCACAGTCGAGGGAAAACCTGTATGGAACATACTTGAAGCCGTAAATGGATACGAAGATATAAGTATTGAGCCATTATTTGAATGGCAGATGGAGATGGTTGAGATACTGAGCAAGGGCGAATGGTCCAATCTGAGATTACCAGTGAAACCAATTTTAAGTCCAAAGGTTTACATTCTTTCCAACACTTTAAAATAAAGTTTATTTTATGGTTTCAATAGAGCACTTTGGACAATTGCTTGAAACATGAATTATGTTGGTGAATCTGAAGCATCAAAATCAAAGATCATTCCAATATCTTCAGCAACAGCCCACAAATCTGTGGACGAAGGTGGGACATTACTGGTATTTATAGTGTGTTCAAGTTCAGTCTGACCAGCAGCTAGATCTACATTCCCATCTGCTGGCCGATCAATTGGCTCCAAAAAGTGTTGTCTATCCAAATCACCAAAATGAAAGGGAGCGTTTGTATCGAGCTCCGCATGGCTCTGAGCAGTATCAGTAGAAGGAGCGCAAGTGGATACTGGCGTGGGTTCAACTGGAACATGGTATAATGACGGATCCTGCTGTTTCAGTTGTGTCAAGAACTGGCTGCTTTCTATAGATTGCAGTTGTGCTCTCCAATAGGCTTCTTCATTACGCAGCGCACGACGCTGAGCAGTAATCTTGGACTGTAAAGAGCTGACTGTGGACAGCTGCAAACTCAACTGATTCAGTAAAATGATCTTTTGCTTCCGCTTAACCCGGTCTGTCTCGTCAGTGTCATAGAGACCACTGGATGCATTCATGGCTTCCAACTCTAGAAAAACTTGAGCTGGAATGAATGCTGTCTAGTCACGTGTAATAGTCTTGTGCTAGAAAGTCAATTATTTCTAAAAACTTTTTTGATCAATTCATCGTTGGCAGCCTGGCGTTGCATTTTTTATTTGACCTTCTCAAGCTTGTTTTATTATCTCATGTATCGCAAGACTTTGACTGCTTCCAGAAGACAAAATAATCGGTTTCCTTTAATCTCTACTAGAATATCTCATCATGCCATAACTCTCGCCCACATTGATGGGATCGCCAATGCTAATCTTCGCTGTTTGGCTGCTCATGCTTTTTTAATTCAATTTCATCCTCAAAGGTTTTATTCAGCTACGGCTGAAGCTCAAAACACTCCTTTGGCTCATTCTTCCATTGGTTCTGTTTCTAATTCAATTTCTGGTGGATCCCAACACATAAAGACTTTTACTAAATCCGTTCATCCGCATGCTGCCACTTCAACCAAGCAAAAAGTCACTGCCGAAAACCTAATGATCCCTGAGCTGTTTTCTAGCTCAATTGTTAGTATGCCTACACCAAAAATTATGCCAGCCTTTGATCCTCTCGATGCTATTTCTACTGCTCGCGCCATGTCCAAATTCAAACTTCGGGAGCAAATGACTTTAATTTATGCATGCGTTCAAACTGGTGACCTGGATCGGGCCGAGGTCGTCTTTAACAAAAGTCTTCGTTCTAATCCTACTGACATGATGTCTGAACTTCAGGCCCCATTAATCAATCGGTTTATTGAAGCTCATTTGATCAAATGCTCCAAGTCGGATTCCAACAATCATTTTCAATCATCTGATGATTTATCACAGGATAGCGGAAATCATCAAGAGCGTGCTCAACGTTGGTATGAACGCATGTCTGAACTTCATGTCCAGAAAAATGTTGAAACATTCGCCATTTTATGCCATTACTTTTTATCTATTGGAGACATAGAAAAAGTAAAGTCGTTTATAGCTGATCTAGAGGCTGATGGATCGAGCCCGCAAAAACTTCTTGAAAGTCATAGATTTCATACACAGGACGCTCGTGCACCTCTTGAAGCTCTTTTACGTAGCATGGGAAAGTCTGTCGATGCAACAAATGAAATGTCCAATACTTCAGGCATCCCCGAGCTTGATGAGCTGATGATGTCAGTCTTGTCTGATTCCAACATTTCAAATACTGCCAAAAACAATAATGCCGATGTGGTACAGAATGATCTTGTTTCACTGGATTCTGCTATAGGCTCAGATTCTCTTTCAAAAACCGCCACGTTTACTCAACAAGAATTGGATATTATAGAAAAAGAGCGTGTCTCGGATCTTGAGTTTGTGTCTACAACAGGTGTCAGTATTTTGAAATCAGCTCTGTCCAAAATGAATGACACCCATGAAATGAGGCAGTACAATCGTCAGATGTGGTTGGAAGAACGTTCCTATGCAGCTGCATTGGAAAAGCAAAAAGAATTTATTAGTACACTTCCCACTAAAATTCGTCAACTTGCCCTTCTTCCAGCAAAGCTTATGGATACTTTGAGTCGAATGCTTGCACCAGTGATTCAAGAAGAGCTCGATAAAATCAATGCTGGCCATAAATCTTTAGAAACGGGAATCATTATTCCCTTGTTGAAATTATTTTCTGTCAAGACACTTGCTTATATCACCGTTCAGGAAGCTCTCAGAAATCCTTTTTTTAAAAGTAGCGAGACAAACAACGGGTTTCCTAGCAGTCATGTAAAATCAATTTCCATTGTCTCCAATATTGGCAATGCTTTAGAACGAGAACACAACACTACTCAATTGCAAAGCAAAGCCAATCAGAAAATAGCCAAACTCGAGTTTGGAATTCATATATTACATACTACTGGTCGGCTTGCAGATTACACTACTCGAAAGATTGCTGCTGAAATGCTCAAGAAACAGACTCGACTCAATGACATTTGGGTTCCTAACTGGGGCGAAGAAGCAAAAGTCAAAATAGGCACGTTTCTTCTTCATCTTCTTGTTCAAGCGGGCAAAATAGCTGTCCAGGTTCCTGATCCAAACAAGCCTGGTCATAAAATGAGTATGGATGTACCAGCTTTTGAGCACAAAGTTTTGTCTAGCTATGGAAAAACATATGGTTATATCATTCGACACGCGGCGGTCATGGAAATGATGGAAAATGGATGTGCATCTGTACTACCACTACATCTTCCCATGTTGGTCCAGCCTCGACCGTGGCTTTCTTGCAACAGAGGTGGTTATTTGCAGCATGGATCCCAACTGGTTCGTATTTTAAACAACCCAGAGCATAGAGAGTATCTTAAAGCTGCAGATGAGGCAAATCATTTGCCCTTGGTTCTACGAGCTGTGGATAAACTAGGTTCAACGGCATGGGTGATCAATCCAATTATATACAAGGTTGCATCGACGTTTTGGAATAAAAAGGAATCAGCACCATCAATTCCCAAGCCGATTGTCATCCCAGAAATACCTAAGCCGTCCGACTACGATACAAACCCTGATGCCAGATGGAAATATATCAAAAAAAACACAAAGCGATTGCAGCAGATCAGTAATAACCATTCTCAGCGATGTGATCTCAACTATAAAATGGAGATTGCAAGAAAATATCTAGGAGAAACCATATTTTTCCCTCACAATCTCGACTTTAGAGGGCGTGCCTATCCCATGCCGCCCAATCTAAATCATATTGGAAATGATCTTTGTCGCGGGCTTTTGAAATTTAAAGTGGCAAAGCCATTGGGAGAAAACGGCATGAGATGGCTCAAGATCCAAGTATCTAACTTGGCTGGGAATGACAAGGCATCATTGGATAACAGAGCCAAGTTTGCAGAGGATCATCGAAAGGATATTATTGATTCAGCAGAGCATCCGTTGGATGGCAAGCGATGGTGGTTAAAGTCTGAAAATCCGTGGCAGCTTTTGGCAACTTGTATAGAGCTCAATCAAGCTTGGAAATGCGATAACCCGCTTGAGTTCATGTCATCTATTCATATCCATCAAGACGGTAGCTGTAACGGTTTGCAGCATTATGCAGCACTTGGAGGCGACGTGGATGGTGCAAAAGTAGTTAATCTGACACGATCCGAAGTACCACAAGATGTATATAGCAGTGTATCCAATCAGGTTATGAAGCTTGTTAAGCAACAGGCAGAACAAAACGTACCCGAAGCGCTGTTGCTTCTCAATCGTATTAATCGTAAACTTGTTAAACAGACTGTCATGACAAATACCTATGGCATTACCTTTTCTGGTGCCCACGATCAAGTGCGAAATCGTCTTTTAGAGGCACGTGTCAAAGAAAGTGGGGACAAAGCTCTTACGGACGAACAGCTTCATGCATGTGCGCTGTTTGCTACACGACTTATTTTTCAATCTATGGGAACTATTTTTGAAGGTATACTAGCTTAAATATATGTACGTGGTTAAATGTGCAATATACTTATCTTTGATCATGTAGGCGCGCGAGCTATTCAAGTATGGCTAAACGAAACGGCCAATATCATTGCAAAGAGTATTCCGGCAGAAGACATTCCGCCACAGCAGCTTCAAGACTCGTTGGCTTTGGAACAGATGGGTCTTCTACCCAAATCCACTATTGTATTAGAAAAAGAACGAAAATTGCTTCAAAAGGAATTGCTTAAGCCACTGCCTGATTCAAAAGAAACCATGTCCGAGTTTTCATTTTTGGAAGAGGCAGTTAGAGCAGATCATGATTCAAAAACTGGTATGGCTAAAGGTTCCGTGTCAGATGTAGATTCTTCCAAGTCCAACAAGGCAATGATGATGGCGTTGACTGAGAAACCGACTCTTACCATTAAGCCAAAGAAGGATAATGGAGTACCTGCAAGAATGACAAGCGTGATTTGGACCACACCTTTAGGATTTCCCATTGTACAGCCATATCGCTCGCACGAAACAGCTGAAATCAAAACAGCTATGCAGTCATTTACCATTTACAATCATAATGATCCAGCACCGGTCAATGCACGAAAGCAATCGACGGCCTTTCCACCCAATTTCATTCATTCATTAGATGCATCACACATGATGCTCTCTGCGATTGCGTGCGATGCAAGCAATATTGAATTTGCAGCAGTGCATGATTCGTATTGGACCCATGCATGCGATGTGGATGAGATGAACAAGATTCTTCGCGAAGCTTTTGTACGATTGCACTCTGAAAACATCATGATTCGACTACGAGAAGAGTTAATTGAGCGATACAAGACTCAAAAGGTTATGGTAAAAGTACCCATCAAAGGAGATCGAAACGTTGAGATGTGGAACCAACACCTTTTAGCGACTGGACGAAAACAAAAGAAAAAGGAAAGTAGTGTGGTTGCATGGGTAGATATTGCATTTGATGAATTGCCCAAACGGGGAGCTTTTGATATTCAGCAAGTTCGTGATAGTATTTACTTTTTTCATTAATTGGAATTTAAGGATAAAAATAAACCAAAATGGAATCAAATTGGAATCAAATTGGAATCAAATTGGAATCAAATTGGAATCAAAATTGAAACCAAATTGACATTTCAGTAAAACAACAATCTCGAGTGGATTTTGATAAAGTTGCCAATTGATGGATTTCTTTATTTAAACACTTACTGCACTTTGACGATTGACTTGGCTAATGCAGAGTGTTTCTTCCAATAAAACTCACCACAGTGGTGGAGTAGCAACTGCAGCAGCAGCTGCTGTTGCTGCAACTGCACAGAGCAACTCTTCAACTGCACATAACAACACTTTAGTTGCTTCTTGTCATCCTAGTCAATCCCCATCTGCTGCTCACACATCACTCTCACCAGCATTACTGGACTTGAAAACTGCTGCTTCCAGAGTTCATGCTTTGGTCGGTTCTTCTAAAGCGTCTTCCAGAATTCATTCTCCATTCCTGTCGGAACTTACTGCAACGCCATGTCTCGACTCAACTATTCCTCCTCAACCAACCACTACAACCGGTCGAAAGAAAAAGGTTCGACAATCAGTTTTTTCATTTGGTCATGTAGAGCATTTCAATGTTTGCCATAAGCTGTTGCTGTTGGAAATATACAAAGCTTGGGTTGATTCTCATGTTTTGATCATCTTCCGAAATGTGTTCGTTTAAATGTCTTGCACTGGATGATTCCAATTCAAAGTTGATCTACTTTGGATTATGGTTAAGCTTGCCAAAAATTATCAATTCATCTGTAGAGCAAATGTGCTTTTGGTTTAGTTGTGGTTGTTGTTTTAATAGACTTTGGGTACTTGTGCAGCATGAATTATTGACTGTGATTTGAAATTCAATCAAATCGTTACAACTCTAATCCCAATTAAATAAGCGACTTTTGTGGATTGAGTCGTCTACACACATACTAAACTGGAATTCTGTTGGAATGGGTGCTTTCAACTATATCAAGTATGCAATGAACGCTCATTCATGTCATAGGCTTTCATATTCACCGACTTTGTACGGTGCAAATGGATTTGAAATACTACACTTGACTGATACTGACAACGTTAAAGTTTGGTTTTTCCCAATTCCAAAAATTCATATCTTGTTGATTCTCAATTTACTGATTTCATCAAATTGTATAGATGTACTAATCCTTTGTCAACCCAAAATCTTTGATGAATTATAGAAGAAAAAGAACGTAGTAGCAAATGATTCAAACGGCCAGTTAGATTATCGGTCTGGGCCACATAGCATACATAACGATGGTTTGTTATACTTTTTCCAACACTCTCATAGTCTAGTTGAATACAAGGCTTTACTGTTGGATCAATTCCACTTGGTCACTCACACTGATTATTTTTTAATTAGTGAATGCATTTAGTTATGGAGACCATAATCATGTGCATAATTCATCCAACATAAGTGGAAGTAAGAAAAAGAAGGGGAAAGTTTCACATCCAGGAGCCAGTTTAGATCACTATCATCTACACCACCCCTATCAACACCCTAATAATAACTCTAGCAATAATAGTGTATTTGGTGGTAAACCAGATGATATCTGGTATGCTGGGGACGCTGCCGAACGCTCACGTCTACGAGATTTCTGGCTACAACTCAGCGAAGAAGACCGAGGTGCACTGGTCAAATTGGAAAAAGAAGCTGTATTAAAAAAAGTTCGAGACCAGCAAAAACAAACTTGTTCTTGCCATGTATGCGGACGTCGGAGGTAATTTTGACTATATAGATATATTTATTGCTCATGTCGGTTTGCAACCAGCTGAGCAGAAGGCGAACCTGACACATACATCATTCAACTTTTTTGCTGTATAATACGATTTCAACCAATAGGATGGTGCTTGGAGAAGAATTAGAGGAACTTTATGATGCTTATTATAACGAACTACAGCAGTTTGCCAACGATCATAATGCAGGAACACCGAGCAAGCAGCATCCCCACCACGCTTCTTATTGCCATAACGAAGACGATATTCATGATGAAAATTGTGATGCTGAAAGCGACGATAGTGGTATTCTTGAGTTTGGAACTAGTCTAACTGTCAAGGGTGAGTTATTTTGATACTATAATGACGGCTTAGTATTCAAGACTGCTTTGAATGCTCGGTATGCTGATTTTCATTGAATGATGAATTATACAAACAGGCGGGATCTTAACAGTCGCTGACGATTTTCTTAAAAACGATGGACAAAAGTTTTTGAATTTAATGGAGCAGCTTTCTCAAAGGCGACTTCAATCTTCAAACGAAGAGGACGAATTTGCTGGGATGAGTCCACCCAATGATGTAGGATATGACGATTACAATGAAGATGATGAGGATGAATTTTCGGCTGATGGACCGGTTAGTTATATTTTTGATTGCTACGCTTACTTTAATTGGATGTATAAAGGTCTAATTTTTCTGGATTTCAATCAACTAGGACTATCTAACGGAACAACAGCGCAAGGAAGAAGGTCGTCGCATGTTTCAAATTTTTGCTGCCAAAATGTTTGAGCAGCGTGTTCTAGCAGCATATCATGAAAAAGTAAGTTGAATAATGATTTAATTGACCAGCTACTCCAATTAAATTCTTACTCGTGCACATTTATACATTTAAATGTATAGCTTTCTCAGGAGCGCCAGAACCGTTTGATTGAGGAGCTAGAAGCTGAGGAGCGTGAGCAGCAAGAACAAGAAAGGGCTAAACAGGAGGAAAGGGAGAGAAAAAAGGCACAGAGGCAGTATGTATATATTGGCTTTGTTTGAAAACTTGCTTCCAATCACTGATTTTAGGTATATTTTTATGGCATATACCGTAATTTAAATTAATAGAGCCATTCAAAAGAAAAAGGAAGAGGAAAAGATAAGACTCGAAGAGGAAAGGCTGGCTCAACAGCGCGCAGAAGAGGAAAGAGTTGAAAAAGAACGGTATGTCTTTAAACGTTGTCAGCATAATGACCAGATGGTGCAGTTATTCCAAGAAAATTGAGGGTTTATGATTATTTTTCACTGACGATTCTGTATTTTATGTGTGTTAGCCAACTCTTGCTTGCTGAACGGGCCAAGCGAGATGCTGAGCTAAAGCAGCAACAGATAGAACAGGAAAGGGCGTTTCAAGAAGTTGAACGTACACGCAAGAACGAAGAGAAGCGGAAGAAAAAGGAGATGGAGGAAGAAAGTCGCAAACAGCGGCAACGTGAAGCTACTGAAAAGCTGAATCAGGATCGAGCACGCTTGAAGCAGGAGAAGCAGGACCGAAAAGAGCGTGAGCGCAAAGAGGCTGCTGCAAACTCTGTCAAGAATATTGCTGATGTGGCCGTAGCTGTTGTAGCAGCCCGTCAAGCCTTGTCCACCAGTGTTCCACCAACTACTGGAAAGCAGTTCAAAAACGATCCTGTCGCGATCCCTCAGGCTCCCTCATCAGTAAACTCTTCCAGTGCATCAACCACTGAGCCACCAAAATCACTCTCCACTGGATCTCCGACTTCTCACTGCAGCCCACCTTCCAGCGCTGTCGATTTTCAGCGGAGCAAGCAAGGTAAACAAGGCAAACATGCCAAGTCATTGGTTGGTTTACACCCACTTCCACCAAAGCCAATGCCCACAGCTACTATCGCTAATGGAGATCAGTCGAATCGATCAAATCAAAGACAAAATGCAAAACTCTCATCTGCCTCGGCTCGTCCACTTCCTACAACACAAGCTTCTGCTACTTTAAATCAAACCATATCTCAACTAGCGCAAAAATTGGAAGATACCAAAGTTTCGCCTTGTCCTGCTCCACCACTGTCGCAATCCATTTCCTCTCGCTCTCTGCACCAATATTCACCAATTCACGCACAATCTCAAGCAACACTCACACAACCTGTTTCTTCCAGTATACCATCAACCGCGCCTGGTACAGAGCAGTTGTTTTCGGCCTTTTCCCATATATATAGCAATCATATTCCTGCCGATTCGACTCATGGCAGACAGACACCATTTATTCCACTTCATGTTTCTTCAGGCCCATCTCAAACTCTTTTTGGTCATACCGATCCCATCCAACCTACTTTTCATCCGCCACATATGAGTGTAAATGGATTGTCTGACACGATGCCCACTGCAAATTTACATGATCAGTCGAGTTTTTTTATTCCTGGGCCATCTTTTGAACATCCCGACATGCGTTTTGATCAGCACGATTTGCATACTAGACCGCAGCCGCTGTCGCTTAATGAGCGTATAGATATTCTTGGCTCAGGCAATTCGAATATGAGACATGCGCCAATCCAACGACCTTGTGCTAACCATTTTTCTGGACTATCTAATCCCAGTCTTATGAATGACGCAAATGCACCACAGGCATGGGGAGCATCAAACACTCCTGTTTCTGCTCCTGGTAATGCATTTTCATACGGCGGGCTATATGGACATTTAAATACATTTGGTTCGCCAGGCGAGGAGTTTTCTCGGCTAGATCGTGTTGAAGGAGTCGGTCTTGGAGCAATTGGAATGAACAAGCCACTTTTACAGCAGCAGCAACAACCACTGCCGGCATTTCCATTTCAGCAACGCAGAGGGTCGCATCGCATTTTTGCTGCCGAGCCCGAATCCAATGCAATTTCTACCACAACGGCTGTATCTGTGCCATCACGATGGAGTACAGCAACTCAGATCCCTGTTGCACATGGGGTGACTGTTGGATCTGGAATCAAATCTTTGTTGCCAGGAAATGCATCATTTCATGCTAGTCCTCCTCCTGGTCTAGGGATGAGCGCTTCTACCGAGTTGGCTCGTGGTACCTCTGGATTAGGATTAGTCATGCCAGGTGCACCAACAGCTCGAATAAACTCTCATATGGATGTGAATGCGTACTTGTCTATAATCCAAGAGCCGACAAGTATTGCCAATCACGTATGGGGTACGTTATCTCGACTGTGATATTGGTTGCCACGACATTGTTTGAGATGATTGACTGTTTTTGAGATATTTCATAACCGGGGTGATTGACATTGCTTTCTTTTCATATTTTTACGACTCATCTTGTTCTTAGATATACCACTACAAGCACGACGTCCTTCACCGACATTTGCCTCGACATTTTCTCAACGGCCTATGGTTAATTCTGGAGGTGGGGTAAATGCACTAGGAGGTCTATCTACCTTTGCTTCTATATCACAGGGACATCCATCCACAGCAATGGGAGTTCCACCACGTCAGTCTTCACCCACAATCGGCAATACTGATCTTTACACATCAAATGCATTTTTTCCCGATCCCATCTCATCCCTGACTGACCGGTTTAAGAGCGTTCAAGGAGGCCCAGGCAACCTTACCCTGTCAACTGGACTGGCATCACCCACCGTATCACAACCTACGCATGACATGCAAGATTGGCAGCGACAACGTAATGGGTCATTGAATAGCAAGGAAACCACTGCGGAAGAGTGGCCTCATTCTGCGTTCAACTAGCCTTGATTCATGGCACATTTTTGTGATACTATTCATATGAATGTGTTGGTTGATTGTTACATATCTCATTCTTTTTTCTTTACATAAACAAGTTTTACCTTTGTTTTTAGAGGTGGGTATGGAGAGATAAGCTATTTCAAACAACGATTCAATCCATTTATTGGTACAATGCAAAGCTTAAGCCAAATGTAAAGATAAATTTGGGTTTATTTTTGATTCAACACATTCAAAATGAGAAACGGCGGACAGGGCTTGACAACAGCAGCCAGATTTAGTCACAAAGCCATGATGATAAAATGCTAGATGCTTCCAACTATCAAACACGAGTACACGAGGTTCTCTTCAGATACAAAACGTTTAGTGACGGACAACATCAGGCTCGAGACTTGCACCACGCTTAATCCGTCCCCAACCAATCAATCGCCAATGCTTATCAATTCTACGACTCAGGGCAACACGCTCATCTACCTCGGTACATGCTGGAGCAGTCAGAACCACCTTGGCTAAATCAGCCTTGACACTAATCACACGACCACCAGTTGAGGTTGAGCCGATATTGAACATGAGCACTTCGTTTTTAGCTAGCTTTTGCACTTTGGTGAGTTTTTTGTCTTCGCTTTTTACACCAAGCAGCTGGCGAAGAAGAAAATAGTTGATTTCAATTTCAGTGAATATGGAGGGGAGAGTGCCTACAGAACCAAGAACCTGACCAACAAGTCGATCTGAACGACAAATGGTTGGATCAATGAGCGTGCCTACACCTATTATAGTGCAAACCATTCAAGCCCACACATGGTTATAAAATGGGTTAGATACAGACAGTATTCTATTTCAAAGCAATAGCATCTCACCAATGAGGCCACCAGGAACTGCAAACTTGAGATCGTTATTTTCAGCAAATAACGAAACAATGCGAGAGAAAATAGGACGACACTTTGTACGTCCTTCATGGTCCTTGGATACCACACCAGGTCGAACCTCGATCTCATCGCCAATTTTAAGAACACCTCTGAGAATAGATCCACCTGCAACACCACCCTTTAAATCGACAACTTCTGAGCCAGGTTTGTTGACATCAAAAGAACGAATGACAATCAGTCTGGGATCGGCTGTGAAGTCACGAATAGGAATAGGAATCTTTTTGCAAATATATTCCGAAATGGCATCCACGTTGAATTTTAGTTGTGCGGAAATAGGAATAATTGGAGCGTTGTCTGCAACAGTTCCTTTAACAAATTTAAGGATACTTTCATAGTGCTGCTCGGCAGCTGATTCCTTGATAAGATCAATCTTGTTTTGAAGAATAATAATGTGCTGCAGTTTCATGATCTCGATAGCAGCCAAATGTTCCGAAGTTTGTGGCTGAGGACACGATTCATTTCCAGCAATCAACAACAGAGCAGCGTCCATGACAGCAGCTCCGTTCAACATGGTAGCCATAAGAATATCGTGACCTGGACAATCAACAAAGGAAACATGACTGTACACATATTTAATATTAACAAGTCAGATTAGAATACAATCGAATAACATGACTTTAACTCGGTCGATAGAATCGACTCTTACCGCATAAGACGCATCTTTCCTTTGCAACCAGATCGTTCACAAACAAAGCCTTCGTCCTTGTCGCTCTTGTGAGAGCGATAACATCCAGGACGAGGACATTGTTCATTGTCACACTTGAATATCTATCAACAACCCAAACAATAAATAACGATTGCTGTAAACCAGCGCAGTAATTGGTAGTGATAATTCAAGACCACACCTTTGCATTGGCATAACCCAGTTTGATGGTAATGTTACGTTCTAGTTCGTTCTTGAAGCGTACAGTCTGCACACCGGAAATGGCTTTGACGACAGTAGATTTACCGTGAGCTACATGACCAATAGTGCCTAATACATATAAATCATGTTTTAATATCCAGTAGATCGATACAGCATTTTTATTCAGGTCAAAATCACTCGAGTTGTTCTATCAGCCATGTAGTGCTGCAGTGATGAATAGAACCCAAACTGAACCAGCCCAAAAAATCACATAGTAATACCGACTCATTGAGGATCAAGCAGTCTGTTTAACAATCAATTCATGAATGACATAATTTACCAATATTGATGGTAGCCTGGCGAGAAATGACTTCTGGAGAGAGTGGATGCAGAGTGGATGGATCAACCGACATGACTATAACAACAACAGAATGGATTCAAGTGGTTAGCATGCATTTTCTATTCAATTTATACGACTATAGCAATTCATGACACCTAACACTTGTTTTTTAGTTGAAGTGCAAACGCAACAATTGCATTCTTTTTTGTCACATTTTGTGACTGTCGTTCGCTTTGCTTTCAAACAATTCAACATTACACTTTAAAGAATCGACTGTTTGACATTCTTTAATAAATTACAGTTTTTAATCGAGATTGTTCTCATTGTACGATCACCAGATATTGGGTTTATCGAGTCTACTTTATATTCTAAATCTTGTACGTTCGCGTTCTAGTTCAATCATGCAGTCATAGGAATGAATTATACATGCCAATCATCAAGAAAAAGACCAAAAATATAATATTGTCACTCATCATTCCATGATTGACAGTTTATTAAATATCCTTATTTGGTGGTCTATTTTACGTCAACATGGTTGCATCAATATAGTCTGGATACTTGTTGGGATTAACAAAAATCCAGTTCATTCATCAAATAAATAGAGAAATATCAGATGAATAGATAATACAAGGTACTCGACACTAATATTTTTTAGTCAAGAGACGGGTTGTCAACCTCCAACTTTTCTTTTTTTAAACAAACATTTCAAATATTGAGTGACTAGCGTGTATAATTGCATGTCTGAGATGGTTAAACTAGAGCGTATTTGATATTAGAATAGAATTTCCAATAACAAATATTCAACAATTGAATATTCCAAAATAATCAATACAAAATCAAGTCATTTTTCGTGAAAATTGTTATAAAAAAATAATCCAACTTTTGTGAGTTTAGAAATTAAAGTGGTTGCAAACGCTGTTAGCTCGCCCTAGTCGACTCCCTGGAGAAAACACTGTGTTCTAACGGATACTACAGAACTTGGTTATCATCTTACTTTTATCATAGCGTTTCATCCGAGTACTCATCAAATGATACCTGCACTTGGAGGAGCCGGAGGCTGGGCAAACTGGAGTTTGACTGTAGTCATTTCTATCGCATGCACAGTTGCTACTGGAGCAGTTGTGGTTGCTGCTACATCGATGCTGCTGAGAGACCACAACCAAACAGTTTTACGCAACGAGTTCAAGTTGCGTTACCGCAAAGTCAAGGCCTTGTTGCGAGCCATCGAAACAGAGTTTTTTCAGATCCTTCCACAGATACTGATGGTTGAGGCTGCTTCTACCCAATCGACTATGGCTGCTACAGTAAATCTATTGATGGCTATATCTCCTGCTGCAGAGACTCCTGTATCTTTATCAGCTAGTTTGGCCTCTTCTCAGCCAAGCAACTACAATGATGAGATCAGCGACAGCAGTTGTGTCCTTGTCAATCCTGACTGTTCTACTCTGCTGTCTGCTACTAAACCTGAACCCTCTACTACCGTATCAAAGCCTGCGTCTATGGGAGAAGCCCTTCCTGTCCAAGTCATGCCTCTCTCCCCTCTTCCTGACAGTCCCAATGCTGTGGCTGGACTGAATGCAAAACTGTCATCACCTGTCTGCAGACAAACCATGTCTGCAAGCTCTGCCATGGGCAAAACAGCATCTTCATGCTTACAAAAACCATCTCACGAGGGAATCAGAAACATAGGGCTTGCTGATCCATTCGTCTCTAAACAATCCACTCATACCAGTCTGTCAAATTCGATCGGAGAAATGCCATTAACATTACCACAGTTGACAAAAAAACTTGCTATGCTTGATGATCAAATTATGCGCATGCTGGAGCGACTGGACGACATCAAGCCTTTTGCACTCGCACCGCCAGGCCTTGTTTTGGAATCTCAGCAGAGTCGCATTCAGCTGCAATCCTCGCTTGCTGCTACTCATATCACAGCATCCTCATCACAACCTGCGGCAGTAGTCGCAGGCATGGCTGTAGCAGCTCAAAATGCATTCTTGCTATTACTAGATGCTTTTGGAGCAGGAACTGTTAAACCTGAACTGCTGCATGCAGCATCGTTAAATGCATCAAGCCTGGATCATTTAGAAACCACCAATGTTCAACTGG
Source organism: Batrachochytrium dendrobatidis JAM81 (assembly GCF_000203795.2). NCBI lineage: Eukaryota > Fungi > Chytridiomycota > Chytridiomycetes > Rhizophydiales > Batrachochytrium > Batrachochytrium dendrobatidis. The sequence continues at coordinate 1,060,952 of NW_006281106.1, forward strand.
ATACCAAGACACATCGTGTAATTATGGATGGCATTGATGTGGTTGCTAGATCTAAAAATATCCTGTCAAAAACACTACACGAAGCGTTGGGTCGGATTGATCGAGCATGCGATACTGCTGGCATCGCAAAGTAACTTGGCACCCAATACAATCATGAGCTTTTAACCTTTTTCTCAACGCTCATCAAGCACATACTATAATTAATTTTTGTTTTCGTTTTTCGGCACTTGTCTTGGATCCAAATTTCAATAAACTTTTCTGGTATATCCGTTTATGTGTATGCATAGATATCAATACTTTTTGATGGCTGGGAGTTCCATTCGATATACTAGTCAAAACATTTCTGTACCTTGTGTACGAATTTTAGATACTGCGCTGTAGAATTGTGTATTGGCAGGTCCAAATACGGATTACACCAACAATAAACCAACTCAGTGAAATGTGTTGGCTGCTTGAAAACACGAAATGGCCTACCAAATAATACACCAAGTACCTATCAGGCTATACAGTTATGCCATGTAAACTGTCCTTGGAATTAATGCAGCTTAGTCAAAAATACAACACACACTGTGGTGTAATGATTCCAATAGAATCAACTCAAAGTCTATAAATAATGCTCGTATATCCATCATAATAATTTAATCCATATTCTACCATATTACAACTAAAATCAATCACCTTTATTATCAGTTATGCATCCCACTACTCTCTTGGTTTTTGCTGTCGTCGCCACGGCTAGTGCCACGGTTATTCCAGCTATTCACAGAAATGATCTCCAAAAGCGATCGCCAGGATATGGTAGATCTAGATTTAGACATCACCAATTTGGACATCAACAGTTTGGGCATCATCAGCAGTTTGGACATCATCAATTTGGACATCAACAGTTTGGACATCGTCAGTTTGGTCGCAGATATTAGACTTTTGAATCTACTCAATTTAATAGTATTAATAAATTAAACTGCAATTTTATCCATTTACACTCCAATAGATTCAACCTTGCACATTGTATACAAAGACAGTATATGGATGTGTTTATCATGACTAAAATTATTTTTTAGCATTCAACATGGCTCAACTAGTTGTCCAGTGTTAAATATCATAAAATACAGTGTTTAAAGTGATACCCATGAATGGTCTTGGCATGCAAGTTTTATACTTTTAGTAATCGTTTCATTCATGACAATATAACAGTATCAAATATCATAATGTGCAAGAGTGCTGGTGATTATGCTTTTTGGACAAGCTTTTTATAGCCATATTCGCGTGAGATGGAACACAAACCAAACAGATGCATTTCAAATTCAATACATTCCATATCCTTGATACTTGTCCAACCTTCAATTTACCTTTTATTACAGGTACATATTGTGTGATGGGTATAGAACCAATAGTTGCATGACAACCATGCAATCATTGTTCTCTTGAACTAGAACACAAATATACGAGTTTGTAGGATACAAAAAGTAGAGTTGTATTGACAGGATCAAACACAATATGCGATTGTAGTGAATTTATTGACTGTACAATGTATGACTACCCAACCACAATCATTCTAGTCCAGTCCAATACTATAGTTTGATTATTGATGGACGCTGTATTTGAAAAAAGAATTGAAACCATCGAGTGATTGTCGTGTCATGCGTTTTCAATACCAAAAACAGCCAAAAGTCTTGATGGATTTAGATATTGGTAAATTAAAAACTAGTCGGATGTTTAATGCTGTTGTTTTTAGAAATAAACGGGTTGGGTAGGACCGACTTTCATGATTCGTTATTCATTGTGGATTTAAAAAATGTCGATATTGAAAATTTATTGAGGTTAAAGGATATGAAATCTGAAGGGCTGGATATCAATATTATGAAGCTTCGCAGTAGTTTCCAGGAACAAGTCCAATTCCACATAGTTGGATGGTGATGATAGCTTTTCGTGACTCGATAGCAGGGGTAGGGTCTTCCCATTTGCCATATACACGCAGCTTTAGCCCTGTCAACCACCCAGCTCCATAGCTACGATTATAATCCAAAAATTCCTGTACTTTGAGTGAAAGCTCATCTACCGCTGGAGAGTAAGTGATGGTCATGTTTTCACGAGTAAGATATTTTGATGGGGTGGTGGATGTACTACTAGATCTAGCACCTAAAAGTGTGTCGACATCCTCCAACTCATCAATTGAAGTCCATCGACCAGATATGACTTTTTTGTTGGAGTCTTTGGTTTCCATCGCATCTGTATCTTTTCCAATAGCAGTATCAGTATCCTTTACAATGACCGCATCAAGCGACTCCGTGAAGTACTCGTCATCTGTATGCGGTTTGACATCCCCAGCGTGCTTTGAAATAATAATGAGCTCGTCCCCACTCTCCATTGACATTTCATATTCAGTAGCCTTGACAAATGGAAACACGGCATGCATGCGATGAACCTTTAATCTGTATACGGGTGTGTCGACCACTTGAGCGTGTACTGATGATTGTGTAGTTGATGCAGTAGGTGTAACATCTGGAATATATCCCAGTTCTTTTTCAAGTGTATGTACAAGAGTTGGCAACAGGATCGAATCTAAATCAGACAATTTAAGCGAGAGCAAAACAGGTGTGGGTATAGAAGCATCAACCCCTTTTTTCTCCAAGGCAGAGTTGCGTTGCGATCCGGTAGAGCCAAATGTATTGCTGTTTCTATGACTGGCGGTTGAGGTGCGAAAACTCCATTTCCACTCCCATCCTTGGCCGGCCACGTCTACCTCACCATCCGAGTCATCCATGTGATGGGTGTCGGAATCGCCTTGCAACACACCGTCAGACGATGGCATGGCATCCTGACCATGAGACATGGACTCGTTATCGGCAGTGTTGGACTGTCGTAAAGCATCGTTCTTTTTTGATTTGGTATCTGTTGAAGCAGCTGATGATTTTCCATTGAATCTGGCATCTGTTGCCGCGAATGCAAAATCTCGTACAATCACTAATGAAAATTGAAAATGATAAATGGATGGCGGAGAATACAATATCCAATAACCAAAAGCTAAGATTAGATTCAAGTCGAACCAAAGGTATCCAAAAATCAATACTTGATTCAATTTTATACAGAATGCAACGAGTGCCAGTTTTTAAAGGCTGTTGTGCATAGTGATTGAAGATGACAATAGTGTTGCTGATGTAATGGAAAACATACCAAGCGACGATAAATCTGTTGATAAAGCATCTTTCGACTGATGCCGGCCCAAAATCAGTACATGAATAGATTGTCCAAAGCGGTCAATAAACCATTAGATTATAGTCCGAATAACCCATACAATATATAAATGAAAAGAGAAAGTAAATTGGGTTAGATGGACTGACAATGACAAGGCTTGACACAGGTTAATGGTCGTGTCAGTACTCAGACATGTTACAAGTCTGTTTTAAAGCAATACTTTAAAAGTGTTTCTTTACAAAAGAGAAACACAGCTTACCATGGCCACTTGCAGTTTGATGGTTTGCAGAAATAGCAAATTCAACGAGTGTTGAAAAGCAATCAAAATTATCTTGTCCTCAGGCTTTCTCCACTTGTGACTCATGTCAACATCAACTGTTCAAACCCAAATCAAGTCATAATACTTTATTGGTGATTTACATTGGTAAAGTTCATGATCAAACAAGTCGTATAGAACAAATACATATTTCTAGAAAAGAAAAAGAATTGAATAGGATGAATCAACTCATTGCAGAGTATACTCGGGCGTATGCACAGCCCTACACATTCATCCGTGAGTAAAACAGTCACAGAGTTCATCCATCGCAGAGCATCCTTCCATCCATGATATTTATTATGAACAAAGATAAAACTCATGGAGATCCTCTATACGCGTCACTGTTGTTAATGCTGCGATCATGGTAAACGTCCAATGATCCAATAGCAGTTGGTGTAAACAAACTACGATTTAAATTATCTACTCGCTTATGTGATGGTTCCAACTGATATCCAGATGTGTCTGGCTCTTCAGATGGTTTTTTTGGTACAAAAGTGTTGTTTTGAGAGGGTAACAAAGGCGGTTGCTGATTCAAGACAGTGTTTGAATCAATTATGGCATCTCTTGATTCTGTTATGGCCGAGGACATCATTTTATGCTGCTGCTGTGACGATTGTTTCAATATAGATGGTTCCGATTCTGTTGGCATATGTGTGGCATTTGCTATAGTAGCGGAATGTGGAATGTCGTCTTCAAATACACGATTTGCATCTGACTGATCCAACTCTACTTTTAAAGTCAAATAATTGCCACCATACTGGCCTGCAGTTGTATTGAAACGACTAACGGTTTGAAAGACATGGTCATCTAAATCACGCGGTGTCATGGGAAGTTCTCGCTTACTATTACTAGAGCTGACAAGAGTTTGACCATCGTAAGATTCATCAGTATGTTCTGAACGAGCCATCATGTCTAGTTCCACTTCAACAGGTTCTTGAGCGCCTATGTAACCAAAGTGAAAACGACCCTCATCGTCAAATATGCCGCCGTGAATTGTGCCATACTTGTCCGTGTATCCTTGGTGAAACCAGCCATATTTATCCCAAAAGGCAAAGAATCCAGGTGCAGACGGAGGATTAAACTGATCAGACATAACAGGGCCAATTTCAGATGGTATGACAGGCTGATGTTGTATATGGGAATATGAGACTGCACTAGCAGGAGTGAATGGAATATTGATGCTTTTTTGTTGAAAGGATTGATTATCATATGATGTTTGTTCCATAGTTTGTTGTGGGACAATCTTTTGATTCTCGTATGCTGGATGCAGCTGTTGCTCCAAAGAAATGTGTTGAAGTTGCTGTTGTTGCATATTATATTGTTGCTGCGTATTATATTGTTGCTGTTCAAGTTGTTTTCGTTGAAGATTCTCATATTGCTGTTGCTGCAAGTAATGTTCGTATTGGCGCTGCTGTTGCTGCTGCTGCTGCCGAGATCGTTGTGATAATTGCGGTTTAAGCTGCGGTTGAGGGACGATTTCAACAACTTCTTCAACCAAATCCAACAGATCGCAAGGTTTTTGGTAGTTTGGAGGCAATGCCGCAGGACCCTTTGTATCCTTATTATTGGTATGAAGAGGTAGAGCAAAGGCTGTATAGACAGGATCAGGGGTGGTAACAGATAGATTGGCATCTTTCAAGGAAGTTTTAGTAGTGGTGGCAGACAATTGTCCATTCATGGCTGTCGTTTTGTTTGCACCTCCATGATAAGTACGGTAGCCTTTTCTAGATTTTTCCGGGTTATTTTTAGAAGAATCATTGGAAGCTTTTTGGGCACTAAGAGGAATAAGCGAGCCCGATTTATTTCCGGTACGAGCAGAAAAGCAACAGCACTTGCAGCAAAAGCAGATCAGACAGGCACCCAAACCGCATATAACCAAGCATATAGCAGCAGTAATCAGAATCACCTAGTATGGAAGAATGTTGAAATGGTTAGTTACAATGGGTGGCTTTATACAAAAAAGGTCAACCCATCTCTAAACTACAAGTATAGATGAATACATTCAAAGTAATGCATGATAAAAATCAAATTACAATTGATACATTTACAACCCATTCAGTCTATAAAAGAGTGAATAGGATTCTGCAATGCAACATAGATTCCGAAAATGAAGTTTTGAAGCAGGTAGAGGAATCCACTAGACAAGACACATGTAAAAACAATGCTTACAGTTGGAGTAAAGAACGAGTGGGTGAATGGTGACTGGCAGACATTGTTCACACAGATATCAGGCAGATTGCATTGAGAGCAATTTCTTGGTGTGGCTGTTGAATTGGCAACATTAAACCCGGCCGAGCCAGTAAAAGGGCTGGCCGATTGCTGATTGGTGGACGGGTGGTGTGCAGCATCGGTGGGTTGAGACAAGACAGTTTCTGAAGGAGAGTTTGTGGTAGAAGAGAGGATGACAGAGCAGTAGCCAGCTAGACAGTTTGGAGCCGAGACGGGACAGTCGCTGTTGGAAGTGCACGTATGAACAGGAGAGGATATTGAAGTAGTTGCAATCACGGCAGTAGATTTAACCGTATCGGACTGAGCAGAGACAAGCAGCCATGCATGCATGGTGAGCAGCAGCAACAGAAACATATTGCTCATCAGCCAGTGAGTGTGCTGACGAGCCATTTATGAACATTTCTGAGTTTGAAACGACAAACAAAAATAACATCAAGTCACGTGTAACTAATTTACTTTTGAAATGCAAATTGAATTCTAAACGCACTGTGTTGCTGTCATGCCAAAAGGTTGGCTGGATTTGACATTCGTTTTACTGTCAATCTAATTACTAATTCGTCTTGTTTGATAGATTCTATTCCGCTTAAACATCCAGTCACTTCTCGTTCAGTCACTCACTGTTTGGCAGAAAATGCTGTTCATGTCAGAGATGCCGCAAAGTGGATAGGTATTGATATCTTTATTGCATCAAGACCCTCTTGTTTCAAGCTACAGCCGTATTCACGTAAAATAGAATACTTTGTCTTGACATGCAAAATGTTTAAATCGTCACTCCTACAAATTGGTTGGTCTGCTTCAATACCATTGTCAAAACAGTGACCATCTGGGTTGAATCAATTTCATGCATTGCAACCCAGATGTTGAATTGGACTGCTTTCAAGTCTGCAAATTCCTTGTCTTCTAATATCAGTTACGTTCGCGCTTTAACCCTCGAAACCAAAGGCTGCATGTCTCAGAAATGCAGTCGTCATTTTCATGTTGATCATCAGGATGTTGTCCAGTAAATTTGCTGGCATGAATCATTCGAGATTGGCTGCTTGTGCACTTTGGTTTCCTTATTTAGTGCTCCATTTTACACAAATACGGCTGTAAAAGGTTGCTTGGTACCCTTGACATCTGCATGGAATCGATTTTCTAGTCACGCTCGTCTGATATACTAATGAATTGTATACCCTGATATATCAAATTGCACCAATCTATTCTCTTGGGAGTCTAGGAAGAGCTATTGTCAAACTGGAGCGACCCCATACTGCCATGATTGTGGCTCGGGCTGCTGATTCTGCATTTGTCTTGTTCACCCGTCATCTAGCCTTGTATTTGATGGAAACGCCTCGCGATTGTATCGGTCTTTCGGGTCTTTCTGTGTATGTGGTTTGATATGTACCCTGCATGCTGTTTTGTATTTTTTATTAACCCCTCTCGCCTTGTTTCAATAAAAATAGATTTGTAGAGTCTAGCTTAAAAGATCATCCTGTTTTTGGATACGAACAGCTGTTGAGTTGCAAGCCATATATCAAGGACAGACTCAAGTTTTGGACACCTGAGCTATGCATATCTAATGCTGATACCATCGACTTTATTGTTACTTTAGGTGGTGATGGTACAGTTCTGTTTGCATCTTGGCTTTTTCAAAAAGCTCAAGTTCCTCCAATCATTCCTTTCCACCTGGGATCACTTGGATTCCTCACTGTGTTTGATATTGCAGACATTCGTCATGTGTTGGAGCGTGTTATTGGATGTGTCGGTGAAGGTGTTCGAGTCAACATGCGAATGAGATTAAACTGTGCAGTTTATCGTCATACAAAACTGGACAAGCCCAGCACGTGTACTGTATCCGCAAGCACCCACAAGGTCTCGTCTACCAATTCACACAGCTATCCTAGCTCTCATCAAGAGCAATCCCAATTCTTGGAGATACAAACAGATGACATTGTTTCGACAGACACCATTGGATCTCCTTTGGATCTTTTGTCTAAAAGTCTAAAAGCCACATCTCTTTCTGATCTTGTTACATCTCAAAGTATACCAGTACGACCTCATGTATATGCTCAAAGTAAACCTACTGTTTCTGCAGTCGAGTCTCTTCCTTTGCAAGGTGATGCTACAAAAGACTCGATCCATAACATTAGTTGTAATAATGACTGTCACGATGATTCAACCAAAGTCCATGATACCCATCACAACTCGACCAAATCGCGTCAACCTTTTAAGCACTTACGCTCTGATCATAGCTGCAATGCGCTGCAGCTTGAACCAGCTGTATTGACAGAAACATTTCAGATTTTAAACGATTTGGTGGTAGATCGTGGACCAAGTGCTTACATGAGTCAGCTAGAACTGTTTGTGGATGATAGACACTTGACAACGGCTCAGGCCGATGGTCTTGTGCTTTCTACACCCACTGGAAGTACTGCATACTCGGCAAGTACATCACGTCAAGATAGTTGAAATTTCCTATGATCAAATCATTACAGTACCCAACTAACATTTACTCTTTGTATATTAGTTGTCAGCAGGTGGGTCGTTGGTTCACCCAGAAGTTCCATCGTTTCTCATTACACCAATTTGTGCACACTCATTGTCGTTCCGTCCCATGCTTCTTCCAGACTCAATTGAACTCAAAGTTCAAGTGCCTTTGGATTCCAGAAACACGGCATGGGCTTCTTTTGATGGCCGTCATCGCATCGAGCTCAAACAAGGTGACTACATTGCTGTTACCATGTCTCGGTGGCCGATGCCAAGCGTATGTATGAAGGATCAATCCAGTGATTGGTTTGAAAGTTTAAGGAGGTGTTTGCATTGGAATGAACGAACGCGCCAACGACCTTTAGATGTGTCGGTGCTAGAGACTGCTGTACGGATAAACACTGGAGAATCGGTTGGAAGTCCATCCTTGGAAACGCTTGCTACACATTTGTTTGAATAGGATACCGAGTTTTTGACATGGATGCAATATCATCTTACACTGGTTTGCATGTTCTTTTTTTTATTTAAACGGATTGGCTTTTTAATATATTTGTTTTATTGGATGCCATTTGGAACAAAAATCACTGATTTATTTATACTCCAACTTGATGACCGAATTTCTAAATGGATTGAGGCTGTATTGACTGTCATCTCACAACCATTGATTCTATGCTTGAATTGCAATCATTCCTTGACTGCCATATTCACGCAAAACGGAACACTAAAGTATTACAAAATACACAATAAACAGCCAATCTCATGAAATGATGTGTGTCAGTTGACTAGAAATATTGTTTTTGAACTCTGTTTACATTACTGCTCTAATGCATCCGCAATTGTTCAACCCTTTTTTTCAAAACAAGCATCATGACATTGAGTGATTGGCGTGAAAAAAGAGATTGCATGCCAATGGCTACGATCACTGCTTTTTTGAACTATAATGCAAATGTATGGAGTTTTAGGATGCGGCAGAGTCTTTTTAATATGGTAATGCCGGACAATTCTTGTGTAAATCAACGTTTCCAATAATGAACACAGTTCTGGACGTGGCTTGTGTAGGGAGTCCTTTTTTGGTTTCAATTCAATCTTTGCGGCCTTTTGAAAAGGATATCTGACACGACCATGATATTGAAGCTGCTGTTTTTTAAACTCATTCGCGTTCTAGTTGAATAAAAGGATTGCACGCATCAGAAATGCGACGATTGTTTCCATACTAGCCACCCAATGCTCAGTAAACAACAGTTGTATTAGCAACAAGTGTCAATCATGTTGTGTTTATCAGGACAGGAATGTTTTTATATAAAAATGAGCAGAAACCAAAGTCGAATCAACAATTGTCCAGTAAGTTGGGTGCGAATTGGCAAACCATTCACGAGACTGGCCGTTTATCATGTACTTGGAAGCCCTTTTTGGTGTTTCATTTTACGTGAATGTAACGGTAAGGTAATATCAAATGACACAGCTTGTCGGCCCTGTTATCACTTGCAGGGATTCATACAAGCCATATTGCTTGCTCTTGTTTCTTGGGCCATCCATCCCTTCTCCCTTATTCACAAACCGTTGTACGAACCAGTATATCTACATAAATAAAGTAAGCTCAGCATATCGCTCTCCTAATTAACTTTTATATTCCGGAATGCATATTAAAACTGCTCTTGCCTTGTCTATTGCTCTTGCTGCCAATGCAGTTTTTGCTGGAGATGAATCCCAGAAGGATGGAAAGAAAGCACCAGGTGGTGGTGTAGCCAAACTCAGCAAGAGTGCTGCCGCTACTGGCGCTACTACTGCTACTGCTACCGCTACTGCTGCTGCTGTTGCTGCTGCTGCTGCCGCTGCTGGTCCAAGCTCTGGTTCAAGCTCTGGTCCGGATCTCAATCCCTCTCTTACTCCTTTGTGTTTGGCAGGTCTCCAGGTGAAACTAATGGAACTCAGTATTGCATGCCCAGGTCTTACTCCCGAGATTCTCCATAAACCCGATCTTTCTAAAATCCTGAAAGACGATGTGTTTTTGGACAACTTTTGTTCAGATATGTGTCGAGGTGCTGTGAGCAGTTTTGGTCCTTCTCTCAAACCTGTATGTGGGGATCAAAAACTATTTAAACCCAAGGCTCGTCTTTCTACAGACGATGCTCCAAGTGTTGAAGGATTAACTGGCGATCTTACTGTCTCGTCGATTTCCAGTTATGTTGGATTGGGTCAAAAACAAGGATGTATTCGCACCGAGGACAAGTCAAAGTTCTGCTTACGAACTCAATATGAAGAGGTGAAGGACAAGTTGGAACAGCAATCATCGCTCCAATCCATCATGACGGCCATTTTTATGGATCCGACACATACAACTACGTATTGTGCTCAACAGCAAGTTTCGGAAGGATTGAAGGCTACTGCTGAGGATCCCAACTTGGCAAATGTCCACCAGGTTTTGGTTGCTTCAGACTTGTTCCAAAAGGAAGCTATTCAAGCCAAGGAGAAGGCTGGTACTACTGCTGACAAGCCAAAGGACAAGAGTGGAACAGTCGTAGTAGGAAATACTTTTACGGCTGCACTTGCTGCCTCGGCCATCATTGCCATCATGTTCCAGTTTGCTTAGAGCCATTTAATCCATTATTTCATTCAACATTTGTTCCATTCGATTCTCTAGTTTTGATGTCAACTTACTAATTTGTTCACAAATGAAAATCTCTGTTTTTGGATGAATAATTTATTGCCAGTCATTTCAACATTCAACTTTATTTAAACGCTGAGTCGCTGAATATGGATGGGTTTGTTGGAGGTGCACTCAAACTGAAAGGAACAACTTCTGGATCAAAAATGTAAGTACACAAACCCATCCAGTAACAGATTTGAAGTATTTCTGATTCTTAAACCAACAGTAGTAAGAAGAACAAGAAATCCAAAAAGACTTCACATACAACTCCTGGATCCAATGATACCTCCACAACACATACTACAACCGAGTCAAAAGAAAAGTCTGTCGATTCTGGAATGACGGAAGCTGAGCGTAAATTCAGAGAAGTCCAGCGCAAACGAGTAAGAAACTTGCTAGCACCATGGATTTAAAATGCATTCAATGATAAACAGGATTATAGTGACATACTGACTTTCAATATTCTGATACTTGGAATACAGTTGGATGCAAAGGCTGAAAAAATTGCTTCTAAATCACACAAAGAACGAGTAGCTGTAAGTATGAATTTATAATGAAATGCCATGGTTGATGGGTTCAACTGCATTGATGTAGAAACTGACTGATTATGGTTTAGGATCTCAATGCATATCTGGAATCCTTGTCAGAACATCATGATATCCCTCGTGTTGGACCAGGCTAAACCCTCGACTTGCATCAAGACAATTACTCTTGCCAGATTATGAATCTACAGTCGTATTCATCCTGCAGTGACTTTATTTTGATTCGGAATAAACGATTGTTAGGTATTCATTTCTATTTGCTATTAGAGATTGATTACGCTGTTTCAATCAACCTTCTCAATTCTTCCAGCGTCCATTGCATGATGCTCAAACTGTAGTTTTGGGCTGACTGTCCTCATTTGACATGACATGTATTGTACCATCATTGGATTCACCCTTGGTGTTTCGTTTTGCGAATATACAACTGTAGTGGATTTAAATTTAGAATTTCGTATTTATTCAGGCAATCGAGAATGGAAGTGGTAAAAATTAAAAATGTATAGTAACCAAAAATTAGTGGCTAAAAGGTGATTTATAAAAGGCTGGACGGCGAGTTGGTTAAACAGAATGACTAGTATCGCAAGTCAGCGCATTCATACTATCCAAAAAATAAATGATGAACCCAATCAATTCAGCTCAACGGTCTCAGCCACAACTCCCGCACCATCTATATTAGGCAGAATCTGCGCATTATCTTGCATCGTGACAGGATCGCCATGTGATGCAATGGGTTGATCCGCAACACTATCATCGCCATTGCAGTGGTTCACACTTAAAACTAGATCCGACTCTTGCGAAACCGTTTCCAATTGCTCTTCATCCGGCTTTGACATGGCAGCCATCACACTCCCAGTTAAATAGGTCGGCTCCTTGTGTTCTCGTCCGTCAGTCAGCACTCTTACATACGTTGTAAACTTTTGTAACTCAATTTCAAGATAACGCAATCGCCGGTTCCAATTCAATGACGCCTTGCTATGTGTACTGGGAGAATCCGCAAAGTGTTTATCCATCGGCTCCTTGAAACTCAAATGCTCGAGAATTTCAGTCTTGACAATATTTACTTGTCGCTGCATGGATTCAAGCTGTACTGCCTGGATGATCCCATTCAAGGAAATAGTGTATAGTTAGTGTTGAATCTAGACGTGTTTGACAGACTGCTAGCTGTTTTTAAAATACATGGTTATACGGCCTAAAACTCACCTCGCTAAAAGGACTGACAATATGGCCAAGCCCTCCAGGCGGAATCCATTCCGAGATTTTTGGTTTGGGCTTACTTTTATGCTTTGCTGTTCTAGATCCACTAAAACCAAACGAAATCACACTCGTACCATTTGTACTGGGAGTGAAATTTGAAGTGGTTGCACTTCCATCACTCATAGTACTAGCAACGCTACGCACACTTGTACTGCTGCTTTTTAAAGGCTCGCTGGATGCCATACTGGCGTTACTTGTTCTAGCTGCACTTGCAGTCGTGTCTACAGACCCTGTTCGAAGCCTCAAGTTTTGGAAATAATACAGAGGCCCCATCATATCTTCATCAACAGGAGGTTGAGGACCTTCAGTTTGCCATACCTTTCTTTCCCAAATGATCCATGTCCATCCATATTCCATAGAACTAGCAGATCCACGCATCGGCTCTTTGCTTTTGCGTGCAGCCCAGTAGTTGATGTTATGCGACCATTCAGTAACAGTCTCGTGGGTTGGCGATTGAAAAAAGTATTCACTGCCATTAGCCAGTTTAAGAGCTAGAACATGAGGACGAGCTATTGAGTAGGCTGCGTGTAAAATGCTGCAGCAAGCATGAAGGAGTGGAAATACTTCAGGCTCACGCATTGCAAGTCGAATGACGGGTGCTTCGGATGGAGTGGAAGTTGGAAACTCGGCACTGTATCGGCGATCTGGAGGCGTAGATGACAGACTTGATACTTCATCTACACATTCGGTTAATGGCGTTTGCTTACGGCTTTGAAATGTACTGGATCGAAATCCAAAATTTGAAATATTAGGCGATAAAAAAGAAGAACTTGTGTGGCCTGACGGAGATTGAATCAACGTACGAGGCGATGTGGTCGGTGTAGTTGATGACGATACCAGTGTAGGTGTACTTTTGGATTCAAAGTGGTCGTCAAACGCTACAACAGAATTTCCAGATAATTCCGATGGTTCAAATGCTTCGGGTTGATTGGGCAATGCTAGCTTGTGCATCACCAATTCAATCATACCATCTGGCTGGGAACGAAGAATGCACCAAAACTTACACCAGCGTCTATTCTTGGCACGTGTACCGCCCATCTCCAAAATATGTTTGCGAATTAACAAACCTTCTAAAATAACTCCAGTGCATCGTGTAGGCGAACCAACGACTCGCTCAGAGTGTTCTGTTGTAGTGGGTGTAGTGCGATCCGTAGATGTATTTGTCGCTGTTTCAAACATCCCTGATCCAATAGATGCAGATATGTCTGTTGCAGCACGAATAAATCCCATAATAGAACTCCGATCGCCAGGAGCCATATGTTTTCGACGAAAGTGTCCCAAAGAATATATACTTCCGCGTTCTTTAGTGTCCGTATGTAATGCCATGGACCCAACAGATTGTGAAGACGACAAGGACCAGTTTGACGAATCATGGCCTGTGCATTCTCGTGCCTGTGGATTGGCAGAAGCTGCCAGTTCATCACTGGAGCCAATAGGAACAGCTGTCAATTGCATAATACGGTGTCTGAAAATAGATGCATATAAATCCTATCATGGCAAACGTAGCAGTATTATTAGTAATAGACAAGTGCATGTACGATAAGTATAGTATGCACTTGGTGTAAAAGCTTACTCTTAAAATCAGTTCCAATCCCTTTTTCCATTTTCGTGCTGCTTCAATGTCCATCACAGCCTGTTCTTTTAATTTATCATCGTTTTCAATCATGGTGTCTACCAATTCCATTGTATTTTTTAAAAACGTTCTCCGTGCTATGCGTTTACTCGAGTTGGGTCCAACATTTACAATATGTAAATCAGTATTTAAAAGCACAAGCGAAAACAGAATACCGTATACAATATCTACACAAATGGATATTGGCATGTCAGTTATACGTTGTTTGATACAACACTATCCCATGTTGTCATAAATAAACAGTGCATATCTTGAAGCAAAATTCGTTACCGTCGCTTCGAAATGTTGGTTGTAACAAAGGATTGCAATCCCAATATCTTCTCGAAAATTGATAAAGAATACGATCAACCATTTGTGTCTCGCCAGCGAGATAGAGTTTCTTGCACAGTTGTCTAGTTAAATATCCAATTAGCATTTTGTTTACAACTACACAAGGTGTTTCAAACCCATTCATGGCAGATTGAAAAGACTACCTAAACGCTTGATCTAACCCGATATTTGAAAAATCAAAGCACTCCATATAACTTGTACGAACAACTGTATGATACGCATCACTAATAAAATATTCATGTCAATAATGCATCCAAATTATTTGTTACAACAATCCACATGATTCGCGGCACAATACACCTTTTCCCAATAATTAGTGAAATATCATTTGGTCGACAGCCAGGCAAGGACCCTTCATACAGCATTCGACCAACATCGTTTGGATCGCATTCCTTGTATTGTTTGAATAGCTCAGATGGAGTAAGCATAGTTGATAGCGATTCGGTAGAATATGCATTGTGCGATCCAAATTTGGCAGAAGACCGAGTAGGTGACGGTGCACGTAGCCCATTATATGAGGTGAATACATCGTGGCTGGGGTGTTTTTGCGAGTTGTCTAACGCTCTATATGTGGAAGTTGAAAATTGTTTTGACAATGATGACGAGGTTTTACTCCCCAAGGAACTTATACTGCGGTTGTATAGATGATACTCACTATCGCTAGTCAAGGACATTTCAGGAGAAGGTGTACGTGTAGATAAAGCATCTCTATCCATCATTGAGTCTATGGTTGAAGTTTCCAACGGATAGTCAAGACTGGATGCAGATATGGCTGCTGGAGAGGCGTATTGGGAAAGTGCGCCAGTGCTTGGAGAGGTTAAAGGAAATGCATTTGATATGGCAGTAGGAGTGGAGCCGCAAGATGGAGAAGTCGTAGATGAAAAACTACGTTCAGGGATCGCAGCAACTCCAGTCGATTTGTTGATATGCATTTCCTTGTGTTGGCGGATCAACATCGCGATGCGTTCCACTCGTTCTGCATCTATAGAAGAAACACTTGGATGAGAATTTGAAATGACAGTTGGGCTAGGAGAAAGCTGTCCAGATATGGGTCCATGCACGGTTGAATGTTTAGGGCTTTCATGAGATTCCGTTTCTGTTCCATTGGTAAACCCAGTCATGGTGGATGTAGATGCGGGAGGTGTGTGTGAGGAGGGCTGAATCGAGCTAGTCGTTGAATCTTGGACAGTCATGGAAAGTGTAGATGTTGCATCATGAAGCGTTTGCTGAGGAAGGAAGCCTGAATGCATTGTCATGATAACAGTATGAAGATGAAAAAATGAGTTTAGGGCAGCAATAGGCTGAAACTATTTAAATACAAAACAGGAGTGATGGCCTGATAGTGAATTCATGATATCTTTATGAATTCACTCATGCTGCGTACATGTAAATATGCTCAAGATGAGCCATAGTACATGTGCTGCTATAAATCATGCAAACTGCACACAACAGTCGAATGACATCCAACCATTCCAGGCTTACCAGAAGCATCATCGTCGTGAGTTGGCAACTTTGAATCCATCTAGAACAGAGTAGCAATAAAATATTCAAGTTTCTAGTGACAATGGCAGTATTCTTGGCCGTGCTTTGGTCTGATATCAACCAAATCCAGTTTGTGGCCAACTATTCAGAACTGCTAAATGGCAACGATAAATGTTTAAAATGCGAGCAAAGCAATTTTTATTGGCGGTTTACGCAGTGGCTGGCAACATACTCGACAAGATTCAAACTGCGATGATTACGCACAGAAAAAGTAGTGTTGATAGTCAGCACACAGTGAATACTGGACTCTGTCTTGTGCTTGTGCTGCTCATGAATGCAGTCGGTCGATCTATCACGTTCAGGATTCAACTGTTTAAAATATACAGGTCTAGCCATTGGACCATTCAGTGTAGACTGCTGAAATAGTTTATACTTTATTTCCTTAAAACTGCAATGGATAGCACATGTCACCACGAGATTGCCTGCTGAATATGCAACGTGAATTGATCTGGCACAAAATACACCCAGTACGTAGATCTACCATACACAGTAAGCATCTATTTACTTTAAATACAATGATTCGAGTTCTATTTCTTACTTTTCAGTTGGTCCGAGCTGGAATCCCATCATACTGTATCCATCATGTCCAATAATAGGCTCACAGACAACCTTTGCAATGGATGAAAGTGGTATTTTTTGAGTGTTGTCGTTGGTAGAGATGCATAGTTCATCCAGTTCCAGTCTGAATACTAGACGAGTCTTTCCACCGCGCGAGTTTAATAGTCCCGATACACCTCGTGGTGGAATTGGAAGATGCAGACCACATACTCCTTTTTCGGCATCTGTCGGCTTGCCCTTGTCTATAATCTTCTTGTGTTCCTAAAATGTATCGACATTGGTTAAATGCTATTACCGTGCTGGTAGTTTTAGGTTTGGAAATACTTGCAACTGCAATTCATCCCGAGTATAGATGATAGACTCGTGCTACTACAGTATAACAAACACATGTATAATCTACTCTTACTGTTAATGTACACAGTGCGGTTTTGTGAGCGAATACGAAATCAGATGGACTAGCAGGCGTAGTAGCAACAGTTGCCATATTCAACAGATCTTTGGCTGTAGATGCCATCATCATGACTTTACTTCCATCCTTGATATTTGCCTCGGCAATTGTTTGGTCGTCCTTGAGGACACCTTTGAACAAGAGTTTCTGCATGGATGGCTCAATACCAGTCAGTTCCGAGAGTGCGAGTTTAAGATCCTTGACCAGATTCGAACCAGTCAATGGAATAACATGGCTTGTCTTTCCAAATGCCACTTTGATTGAGATTTTGGGTTCTAATACATGGATAAACTATGTGAGTCTTTCTGGTTCAAAAGGCTTGACAGGATAGAACAATAAACACCAGAATGCAAGCTGTCAACAGGTTTAAAGTTGCTGTCCGATGTTGAACAAGTGACAAGCATATGAGATGAATAACACTCGTACCAAGCGAAAGAGCAGAATCTGTATTATTAATAGAGGATTCTTTTGACGCAACTATATCATCAGCACCAGTCATTTCTGTACTCATCTGAGCAATGTCTTATCATTGTTTCAAAAACAAACCAGTCAGTCAAAAGAGTATAAAGACAGCAATAACCAAGTATTGCTACAAGACAGAAATACAACCAAATGCTCTTACATGGGAAATTGCTGTTATTTTGTATGAGAAAAACCAACTTTGTAATGCGAATCTTGAATCATTACAAAGTATTATCAATAAACTGAAGCTTGTTTTGAACAGATTGCATGATTGCTATTCCTGCAATCGCATTCACATAGAATGAAGCAATAAACAAGTCAATCTCATGACAATGTACTCAACTGACTGATCTTTGTATAACTGAATGAATGCTCACATCTGTTTTGATAAATCTTGTATCAGAGCTCAATATCTGGATTTAAACGAGTCTGATGATCGTACATGCAAGAATAATTCCATTTCAAAACCAGTTTGATTTGTATGGACGCTGTGTTCAAGAATACCAATTTCTAGCAACAAAGTGCGATGACTATTTAGCCATTGCAATATCAATACAAGTGTTCTATTTTACATGAACATGGCTGTAAATTATTTTATCTATTCATTAGATATAATGGTCTCATCGTTCTGGATATCGTTGATACTGTTACTTGTCTGCACTATTTTGTTCTGGTATGGCATTGCCAGTGCAGTCCGCCGGTTTTCTAAACGCTTCGGAGTGACTATTCAGAGAGTGGGAATGCGTCGACTGAATGGTATTCAAATCTCCCATGACCGACTCCATATTAAAATGATGTCTGTTCAATCATTTCATATAGGCACTGTTGGCGTCAGTTTTGGTCGTCGTCCCGACTCCAACGCTCTTGTGTGTGTGTTTGTGCAGAATGTTGCGGTGGTTGTCAAGATGAATCCAATTCAAGATGTTGTTGCGTCTACTTCTACCCATAGCAATGCTAGTGTAAAAACTACTTTGTCGCTAGATAAACAAATATTTTCTGTATGGTCCTTTCTGTCAAATACTTTGGTCCAATACATAATGCGACTTGTCGCCATCGATGTCACTGATGTTCATGTAACCATTCAAGACGTATCTGGCATCTGCATCTATGAAACCAAGCTTCATTCACTAGAGATTGCCTCAATTCTAGATGGTGCACCGTCTAGCTGCATATCTAAATTCACCCAGAAAGGCTTTATACCATCTGCTTCAAAATGTGGTGCTGAAATGCTACTTGCGCTATCACCATATCGTTTTAAAGCTTATTCTGGCGAAACCGTTTTCGAGTGTCAGCAACCTACACTGTTTTCCATTGCACTAGTTAGATCATCTTGGAATGCATTTTTAATTGCCAACATCAATATCGATCATCCCACAATTCGTACTCTAGAACTTGCCATGTTTCAGAATATACTAAAGCAATATACCCACCACACGTCAGATTCATTGCAGGACGGATCTACGTTTGATTCAGCCATGTTCAATCACACTGAACTGCAAAAAACTGCATTGATCGACACAGAAACATCCACAGACATTCCCTTGCCCACAAAAGCAGCTCTAGATATCCTTGAAGCATTGACGTGCATGGCTCCAAGAGTTTCCATAGAAATCAACCACGCAGCAGTTGTCCATGTATTTGAAAATGCTTTAGACAATTCTAAAATAGATTTTGATACAAAATCAAGCACGGCTAGCTTTAAACCTAATTCTTCACATACAATACTCTTCTCATTCAAACTCATTGAACTTTTGGCTAAAATCGATCGAGATGCAGGTCGCAATAGAGTGTTTCCTAAAATTGAAATGCGTGCATCTGTTGAGGAGAGCATCGGTGATTTGATGTCATTTGATTGCAATAAGAAGTCAGTGTCCCATTTTTTCTCTGTAAAGAAAGCTAGTTTTAATGCAAGCTTTGGTCATGAAGAAAATAGTTCAATCTGCATTTTGAAGTGTGCTACTCGAATCATGTCCCCACATATCATTTTGGATCCTCATGTGCTTGATCTTTTTCAAATCTATGTCTGCTCTGAAGCATCTATCAATATTCCATCACACACAAAACCTAAACCGGATTTCAGCAACATCTTTTTAATGGATGCAGGCAGTCTTTTTGGGTTAAATCAACTGGACATTATATTCACTGTCAATATTGCAGATGTGCTGATTGGCATTCAAGTACCTATTGGCGAACCCGATCATATTGAACAGTCTAACCTTGCACAAATTTCATTTAAGCTCGACTTGTTTTCGATATCTACTAGCATGCATTTGCTATTGCTTTCTACCGCGATCTCATCCAGTCATCTTGCTGTTGATCGTATCGAGCTTTGCAAAAGCACAATCGATGTGTTGTTTACAGGTGCTGGATTACATACCCAACTTGCTCGTACAACATCAAAAAGACTCTCTGCACTTTTTCCTACAACAGAGTCATTGTCGTCATTGGAAACTCTAGTGTCAAGTACAAATATGGCTGTAAATCTGGTTTTAGAGTATTCAGATCGATGCTTTTCCGTGCAAAGTGCAGTTGACATTGAATCAATCATTGTTGATCTATCATGGCTGGCCACAGGAAGTTTACTCGATTACTTTGCTGTTGTCTTGGCACTTTGGTCGTTACTTGGAACATTTATAAAAAAGTCAAATTTGGTTGAACATGACGGACTGCCAAATGTACCCGAGCCCCATAATTCAGCAGATGGCTCGCTCATATCACTATTTGAAATAGAAGTTAGCTCTACAGCTGTTCTTAAGCAACTTAGCGTCATTTTGGTTGGACAGGTGGACAAGAGCGGTTTAATAGGTTCTGTAAAAGCCGCTTCAGTCAACGCAAAAGCGAGATATGACGATACCAGTCTTTGGAATATCGAACTATTCACTGGAAATATCGAAACAGTTGATCTGCTGACATTTCTACACTATAAGGATTTTTCCACGTTGATTGATGGTGCTCTGCCAACCCATTCTGTCTTGTGTATTCAAAAAATCCAATTTATGATGCAACACAGCTTAAATTTGGCATCTCCATTACATACCGCCTCGGATTCATCAATACCAGAATCTGGGCGTTTTTCTCTTATATCGGTTGAATCAACACAATGTCTTGTGGATATCTCTTTTGTACACTGCTTTATTATTTTAAATGCATGTATCGATGTGGTCAAGATTTTGACACTTGTTACACCTTTTAAAGCTATTCGCGATAAAACACCCGATTCTTTGGTTCTGGGACCGGTAATCCCACTTGCAAAGATATCTATTTGCTCGATATTTGTCAAAATAGAACTTCCCGACAAGGTCAAGATTCAAGGCACATTGGACCAGATTAAATCTACAATCTATCTTGGTGGAACCGGCCAAGTTGAACTTAAATCCATGGATGCACAAGTATATCTTCAAAACTCGGACATTTTCAAACAGCTCCTTCTAGTTCAAGACATTACTGTTGGCTTTACACCATCTGCTCCAGCCACTGCAGCAAACATATCTTTTGCACCGAATAAAATGGATATCACGATTCCATACGGTTTTGAAATGTCAGAGATTGTCGAGAATGCCATAAACCTTGTCCGTGCACTGAAATCTATTTTTCGTACATTTTTCGGACATATACCATCAAACTCGTCTGATCCTGGACGCACCTTTATCATTAAAGAATCAATCCCTAATATCAGGTGTTGTATCCAAATGTGTACGATCCATATTGAAGATGATCCGTTTGTTTCTCGACTATCAAGAAATTATCGTGTAGGATTACCCGAAAATTTCTCAAGAATTTCACGAGAAAGAGCTTTTTGGAAACAAGCCAAGCAGCGTGAGGCCAAGCAATCAGAGTAAGTGCATTGATTGTATTTCCCAATACTACTGAAAAGTAGAGTTGTTTTTGACGTGTGTTTTATACAAATAGTGGCACTTTTAATCCCAACGAGATTGACAAAGCATGGAAGTTGCTTGAGGAGTTCAATAGCCGTGCGTACATTGAGGCAATCAATAAGTCAAGCCAAGATGCCAATGACGAGGTATATCTTTTGGCAGCTGTTCTGGAAGGAATTGATATAGTTGTATCTGCTCCATCATTGCTTGAACTGACAGTCGAGGAAACCTTGAACACGCTGGACTACAATACACCTTCCAAACTCATTTACGATGACTTGATTCCTCGCGATATCTCGGTTGGGTTTCACTCTATTGATATTCGGTTACGTGATTATCCCTTTTCATTGCTCAAAGTACCAGCATCACCTCGTGGAACGACATGGCTGACTAAAGGATTGCTAGTTATCGCCGAGCCTCTTCTCCCAGTAGAATCACGCCGAACTGTTTATCTTCCATTGAAAGATTTGAGTATTGACCCAATAATTGTAACACGGTCCGTCAGCCCAACCAAGATCTATCTTCACACCACGACCGTCATTAAATGCAATTCTGCTATTTGTGCCTACTATGGAGCATCACTTGAACCCTGTTTGAGTGATTTGGTATCAGTGATTGACTCGTTTACCAAACCTAATGCTGACCCAAGTCCACCCGTTGGATGGTGGGACAAATTAAGATTGATGCTTCACGGCACGAATGAAATCAGTATTTCTGGTGGGGGCGAATTACGACTTCGCGTTTTGGGTTCAATGTCACCATACTACGATCCTTTAAAGCATTTTGGTATGGATGGCATTGAGCTTTCACTTGGCAGCGGTGTTCACTTTAACATTGGTGCACCACAATCTAATGATATAGTTTTGCTGGAGGCAGGTGAGGTACGGTTTGCCTTGCCACAAAAAAAGAGTTTAGCACAAGGTGCAGCACAGGAAATGAATGATACGTTGGCCAAATTCAGCGGTGGAGTGCGAATCGCTTTTGGTGTGAGGTTTACTACGTTTAGACCAGTAGATGGGCCAAATTTCCCACCTATTGAGGTGCATCCATGGAAAACTCATGCAGATATTGTCCTGCGCTCGCCAGAATTCTGTCATTCGCCATCTCTTGGACAAGTAAGTAATTTTCAAATATCTTATTATTTGCTCCAGTATTTTAAATGTGTTGATGGAACACTCATGCTTTGATCCATTCAAAATGATGGATAGGTGTGGGACTCGTTTCATGGATTTCGATCCGAGTTTATTCATATGCATGTGGAGATCACTTCCCCAAAGCCGTATTTTTCTGGACTAGTGGTTCCTAGCAGCCATCTGTGCATGAATTCTTCGTCTTTTAGTCAGGTGCAGATTATGACTATGGTATACCAATCGATTCTCACCAGTATTCCCCTTCGGACTCGAGTCATGTTTTTCACTAAACCGGTGCATCAAGGCGTGCCCACCAGTCCTAAACCCAAGCTAGGCAGAGCACTAAGCACTGTACGTCTTGTTACCACTCTCAAGCCGTTGGTCATCACATTAATTGCTGAGCAAGATGATCTGACAGGCGGTGTTGGGTTGCGAGGACGAACAACACATATGGAATCTGATGTGTTGTTTAGACAGCATAAACTCACGCATATAGATGATGGAAATATATCTATATCTAGACGTCCCGCCTATCGATGGGATTTAGAAGAAAGCCAAATGTCTTTTGAAGATATTGAAGGATGTACATTGACATATACTGTTCCGAGTGAGCCTGGGCACTGCTCAGCAACCCCAGTTGATGCTGATGAAGACGCCGCAAGTATTATGGATAACGAGATTTGGACATTTGCTGAAGATGCCTATTATACTCTTGATGCCTCTGTCATGCAGTTTACTCCATTTCTCTGGTCACCGCGTCTGCTTTACTTTCGTCGCGGAACCAGTAGTGACCATCATCACTTGCACGAAAAAGACTTTTTTGATAAGCAGCTCGCGTTGTTGACTGCTCGTATGCATGAAATCGAGGCTACTATATGGATTTTAAAGGAAGAGCAGAAGGGAATCGAATCAAGAATGGCAGTTTTCTTTGACACCTCAATTGAAAAAGAGTCGGCAGGATTGGTTGATCGACTCACAATGCTGTATGAAAAACGAGCATTGATTCAAAATGCTATCAAGGACTTGATCGAGTCGCTAGAGATGTCTGACAATTCGACATTCATAGAAGAGTCTGCAGCCAAACAGGATATGCAAGTATTTAAACATCATTACGTTTTCCATAATATATGCTTTCTTTGGAAAGTTCCTGTTCGAAATGCAATCATTAAACTCATTGATTTGCAAACAAAAAACTTTGCAATCAAGTATTGTTTGTCCAACGCTGCTGCCAAGGTTGTTTCAGAGCTAATTCGCCTGATTGGCGAGCAAAGATCCATGCTCAAAGCCTCTACTCCAGCATCTACCTTGCCAGGATCCAAGTCAAAGAAATCTGACGACACAAACACGGCCAATAAGCAATCTACATTCACCAACTATTCCTCAGAGTCCATGGCGCAGCTGTTGGATCAATTGCTGCATGACCTTGCTTTAGGGATTCGTACCAATATTCCCAACGAAACCGAGGCAGAGTTTGATCATATCTATGTTCCACCATCACCGGAAAAAACTGAGCTCAATAGCAAATTCCGCAAAATCAGCAGATATACACCTTCTTTTGATATTAATTCTCCAGACTATTTGGCTCCTGGACAAATGGTAGAAAGTGATTCAGTGATTACACTCATCAATCCACAGGTTGCGTATGAAGTAGTCAATGTGGCTGATCCACTTACTGTCCAGTCAGTGATTGTTGCATCAACAGGCATGGAACTTCTTTTGGTGACGATTCTTGACGAGGTGGCTGCTGCTGCTAGACAGGGATATGAAGATAAGGATCGAAATGATGCGATTGTCAAGTACAGAACAATTGTCAATGTTCACGAGGCTCAGTTTTTTATTAGACAAGAAACCGACCATGACACAATGTCTTACACTGCCTACCCGTCTCGTAACGGTCAAGATGATATGGACAGTCAGTACAACGCAAGTCGACAATGCTGGGTTCCACTTGAATGTTTTCTTGACACGAGCTCAGTGGATCCGCGATTTGTTCGGATTGTTGAACATGCTTCGGCCAACTTTCATCGTGATAAAATGAACCCTTTGTATTTTACTCGTTCGTCAGCATTCGCAACACAACAGACTGATACGCACTTTTTATCACTTCCACAGTTTTGTATTGCAATGAACTCGGCTCAGTACATGCTTGTACATCAAGTGATCACTTCGTTACTGGTTTACAATGATCCTGCAGCAGGAAAGTTGGCTGAACGGTTGCGCAAAGTGATGCTTGCTTTGGAGCAGCTACCTGATTTAAGAGAGATGCAAGACATGGTGCTGTCACTCCAGGAACGCGTGCGTCAAACGGATTCGGTTGTAAAATCCAATACAACCACTGATTCTCAGCGTCAACAAGAACTTCGTCGATCCCTTATTCAAGGTCGTAATGAACTCCATGTATTGATGGAAGCTTTGAAAGGCACACAACAAATTGAAAAGCAGCGTAATTCGGAAGGATTGTCCTATCAACTTTGCGTCAAAATGGACAAGTTTGTATGGCTGATGTTGCTTGAAAACAATGATCCATTTTTACGTTGTACATTTACAAACCCAGCAATTATGTGGGTTCATAGAGAAGATCAAGTTTCAATCAACACGCTCGAGATTGAAACACTATATGTAGAAAACTTGCATGTGATGACCAGCGAGTTCAAAGATGCGATTTCTCCTTATATACCGGATCGACACGGTGTAGATTTTAAACGGAATAAGATGCTACGATTGTATTTGAGAGAGCTTGCACCGGTTGCTGGAATCCAAGTCGTGGATCATTTTGAAATCGATATGTTTCCACTATCCATTCAGGTTACATATGAGTTGGGAAAGCAGTTTATGCGATACATTTTCCCCAATAAGAAAAATATACCAGCTTCCAGTACTGCTACTGCATCAGGTGATGCTCACTCATCTTCTCCCTATGCGCGAACCATAGCGTCTGTTGATGAAAATGACCGACCTCGATCACAAACACCGGATACGTTGGATACAGTATCTGTATCTCGACGTGGCAAGCAGACAAACGAATGGTCATCTACACACACGACAAATAGCTCATCTGCAACGACAGCAACGGCAGTTGTTGCTAAAAGCAGCAGTGCATCTACTCATACACGAGGTAGTGGAAAACGTCGTCCAAGCCGAGCTCTCACTGAGCTTAAACAAATGCAAGCCCGTGCTTCAGAAAACCGATCGTTTATCTATATCAAGCTTCCAGGTGTATTGCACTGCTTGAGTTATCGAGGACTCAAGGAAAAGAATTTAGAAGATCTACACATGTTTGAATTCTACCTACCCACTTTAGAGTATCGGAATAAAACCTGGACGTGGTATGAATTTGTCAATGCAGTAAAGCGTGGTATGTATTGACTAGCTGTATTATCAATGCAATATGTTATGTATAACGATTTTTGGGTGTGTGTATATGAATACTAGATACGATGCGTGCAGCACTTGCTAATACGGGAGCACTTGTTCGAGAGAAGCTATTTCAGAAACGAAAACCTGGGACTGTGCATTCGACAACACACTCGAGTATAGAATCGCAGACTGGTACAACCTCATCTACTGAGCCATCAGAGTTTGGATCGGTTTCTTATCCTGTTGATGGCGGGCTGCATCTTGGACGAAGTGAATCAGTCAAGTCGTCCTATTCAGGCGAAGATAGTGTTTCGACTCATGGACATGGTCACGCAGGACGCAGAATGCGCGACAGAATTGGCAATGGAAAAGGGATTATCAAAAGTCTTATGCGACGGATGGATAGGAAAGATGAATCGAGTAATAGCGATGTTGACGATTTGGGAAACCTCGAGATCAGTGGAGATCATGACAGTTTACCAGATAATTTGAATGACGGGGCTTCCATGTCAATGCATTCATCAGAAAACCCTTCATATCCAATCACGTCACTTACTATTAGATCTCAGTCAAGCGATCATCAACAGCAGCAGAAGATGGAGGATGAATTGCTTGCTAAAGGAAGGTTGATATTTGGTAAATATTATCCTGATTGATAGTTGAATGCTGTGATCTGGAAACCTGAATAAACCAATCTAGCTAGATGTTTACTATTGCTATAACCATCATTTATACCATCTAAAGCTCCCACCTTGTAAACAGATGTTAAATCGGGCAATCTTTAGTAAAACAGGCAATGATGGTTTGATTTTATTGTTTCTTGATCAAAATACGATCAGGATTGGTCCATCTTGGAGAAGTCACATACTTCCAAGGTTTACGACTCCATGGAGGATGCAGCCGTTGAATTGGTTTAGAGTCTTCCAAACTTATATAAAGTTTCTTGCGACGCAAGATATTGGCAATGATTCTCAACTCTTTATCTTTAGCAGTTCCTTCTGGCATCCTTGGACCCAATTTGATCTTGATGTGAGCATGTGGTCGATGCATAACACCAAATCGGCCTCGAGCATGAATACGGATCCGTTTCAAATAAGTTCCTTTGCCTACTAGGGCTTGGTGTATAATAAAGTCGTCAGGATTGAGATTGTAGTTGTGACGCAGCGCGCATTCGATACGATGAAGAAGCCGAACAACTGATATACCGCGACGTTTAAGAGTGAATGCCATTTGTCTTTTAGCTTCAGTGATGGGCATTTTACGGATCAAACGAGCAAGATGGTTCATCTTTTGAGGGGATGCTCGCATGTTTCCTGTAGTAAAGAACGGAAGACGATTGGCAGCTTCTGTACGAGATTGAAAGATGGCGTGAATATCTACTGAAGCTGAATCTGCCGTATCAGCTGAAGTGGAAGATGCAGTAGATGTGGAAGGGGATTTCGATTGAGCAGTTCTAGTCTTTGCTTCTTCAATAGCAGCCTTGAATAATGGCGACATGTTTGTGGATGTATCTTCAGATGACATGCAACGCACTCTAGTGATGGAAGCTCGAAGATGATTTAAAGCGAATGTTGGAACAACAGGAGATTTCCAGACAGTTTGAAACAGAGCAGTGGAAGCTCTTTTTGAAGCCATCTTCATATACACCGAGCAGGACATCCTGACGCACCACTACCAGCCAAGTGCCAACAATTTTGACAAATATTTCAAAAGAAAACCACACGGTCACGTGAAGATTTCACTTTTACACTTTATTGGGCCATCATAGTCTTGATCAGATCTTCCAACGGCGCCAATTCTTTTTTTTCAATCAATGAAAACTCGTTTATAAAATAGACAAAATGCTTGAAACTAGTGTTCAGATGCGCATCTGCTTTTAGATCGACAAACTTTTGAAAGTGTGAATGGTATATGTGTGCATACACTCGAAAGAGTCGTTTGAGAATCGTCTTGATGCTCGATTGAAATGTCTTGGCAAATGGAACTCCAATCTTGGACGGGAATACTGTATCATCGTCCAGCAGAGACTGCACTAAAGTGTTTATGTGGTTTTATCAGCGTGTAGACTAAAATGAATTGGTTCAATAGTGCAGTGTTACTTACCCCATGTCATTAAATAATCCACATATTCTGGAGCAGATACCTTGACAGGTTTCTTGAACTGCACTCCGTCGCACCAATGGTATTCGAATTTAGGTCCAGCAGACATAATTGGACAGTCCTGGGGAGTACAAAACTCTGTAATGGTTCCATATAATAGGTTGATTTGGTTGAAAAAGTCGACAGTGTTGACTGCTAGCCATTCATTCAGATCTTCTCCTTGTGGAAGTTCAACTGCCAGTTTGAGATTGCCCGATCCAAGTGTAGCCTCTGCAAACTTTTTAAGCTCGGCCTGTTTGGAGCCCTCGGGAATACTCCGTTTAGGTTTAAATGTCTTGCTCTAATCATAGTAGTCAGTATATGGATGAGTTTTAGTGCTCAGAATGCATTCTGTATCCTGAATAAGCCTGTCAAATAACAAAGGTTTTGGACCACAAGCCCAACAATAAAAGATGTATCGAGTAGATTACATAAAATATGAACATTCAACAAGTGTTATGGCTGTTACAATCCAGCCTATGCTCCGTCAAGGACTGGACCAATGCGGTTTAGTGGGATACTAATGTATCTAGACCATTGTGTTTGACAAACAAGCATTTCAATAATACTCCACCACACTACTGTCTGATGGATAGCAATGCATATCTATTAGTAGACTTACATTATTTAGCCCAAAGAAACTCATTGGGAATGATTTACTTGAACAGGGGTAAACTCTAGAACAAAACAATAGTGAATAAATATCAACGACTGGGTCAACCATGTTGATTTACAGTCGCGTTCGTGTAAAATGAAACATTTGTAATGACTATTTTGCTCCAAAATAAACAATCGTTAACCATTCGTTGTTGTTATTTCTATTGAAACTATTATAATATCAGATATGTTTGAAATCTAGTTCA
The DNA here is from genome assembly GCF_000203795.2 of Batrachochytrium dendrobatidis JAM81. Classification (NCBI taxonomy): domain Eukaryota; kingdom Fungi; phylum Chytridiomycota; class Chytridiomycetes; order Rhizophydiales; genus Batrachochytrium; species Batrachochytrium dendrobatidis. The sequence goes on from NW_006281106.1 coordinate 1,089,938, forward strand.
ATATATCTCAGGAATGCAACGATTGGTTTTATGATAATCACCCAATGTTTCCATGATGATTACCGAGTGTTTGGAAAAGGAAAGTTGAAGGTTGAACCAATGCCAAGAATGTGGAATGTATTGGAACAGAGATGCAAGCATTTGCACTGTATTTTTGTACAAGAATGAGTTTATAAAACAATGTTTTTCAGTAAGATTGGTACTCATCAAACATGACTTTATTTTAGTGTAATGTTTCATTTTACGTGAATATGGCTGTAGTAAGAAAGCATAACCGTTTTTATTGCCAAGCAAAATAAAAAAAGTCGATGCAAGATGAATACGGCTGTAAATTGAATTTCAAACTGCAATTTAATCCCATCAATTTGAAATCAAATCTCCAATTGTAACATGACTGAACCATCTGTCACTAATTTCACTGCTGCCGTTGTTCCTGACTCTACTACTGCAGAGCCAGACACTCATGATGAAGCCCCGCACAAAGAGTCTGCTTATACTGACGCTGTTAATAAACGACTTCGCACACTAAGAAAGAAATTGGCAAGTGCTGGTCATAATGACAGCTTTACTATTCCATACAGTATTGTCTATATTATTAGTCTATTATCCAAAGAATTGCTAATTTCATTCAAATATGATTTATTGGCTCTATTCTTATATTGTCTATAAAACTGCTGCATTTGTACTGGACAGCGTTGAAGTATTACTGGATTACCAATACTAATCATTTGTAAATCTATGCTTTTTAGCTCAAAATAGTCAAGTATGAGCAGTCTAACCCAGACGACCTTAATCCAGATCAGCTTTTGTCTGTCCGACGTAAGCCCGAGATTGTGATAGCCATCAAGGAACTGGAGGATTTTAGTGCTCAAATCGCTGTTATAGACCACCAGGTAATGTAAAGCTATGCTTTAAATGTATCGAGGCTCTAGACTAGAGCTGCATTTCTAGTAAAACAGAATTGCTTGTTGGACATATGATCACTTTTTCAGACATTAGCAACCAACTCCGCCGGGCTGATGCTACCAATTGACTGTCCAAGCATATATGCACTTGGTCTTGTATTGAGTAGATCATCAGTTGGAACTAGTATTCTACTGGGAAAATTATAATTATATTCACAATTCCGTAATTGAAATTATCATTAGAATGCAGAACTATTGAAACAAAAGGAAGTCTTACAGTGCAAGGAAGTTGCTGTCCAGATTGCTGCTGCTGAAGTTGCCGCCAAGGTAAGCCGATTTTTGGCCAAATTGAAATGACCGAATTTTAATTTTGTTACGGACTATATAAACTGATTTGTTTGAACATCTGTTTTCGCTGCAATCAGTCTGTATTTGATAAACAGCTCGAATCATTCCTTTACAGCTGGTATGCATTAAATATTGCATTGCCTCAAACATCGACGATTTCTCTTTCTGCTCCAAAGATAGAGGCTCTCTTGTTGCTTAAAGCTGCTCTTGGTGGTCAAGGTGTTCCTTGTTCCGAGTAAGTTTTTTTCACTTTTTTTTTCTTTTAATGCCGTATTCACATGAGATGGATCGCTACTTTTATATCTTGCAATTACTATTTTGGTTTGGAATATACAGTGGTTAAATATCCATCATGTCTTGTTATTGAAGATTGACTGTTTCAATTGATACTCTCGACTTCAAAATATCAAACTATAGTTTGAACTGTGATGATCTTTTGGTAGTCATACACTGCACGATCACAACCATCCAGATATTGGGTTCAACTGTTGTGAATACTGCTTTAAACATTGGTTGTGTTGCTTGTAAAAAATGAGCACAAAAACCATTAAACTAGAACTCAGTCAACACACTATTGACCAGTAAATCTAATGTAGATTATCATGAAACTGGCTGTATACTTTTATTAGTGATCCATTTTACGTGAATATGGCTGTAATACCATCTTTAAATGTTTTTTATTACTAACTATTTATTAGAGTGTTTGCATATATTGAATCTGCCAAACTTCATGTCGAGGCTCTTGCTAAACAATCTGAATCTTTTTTTCCCCAGTCATCACTGACTTATGCAAGCCTTGGGAGCTTATTGAATGATTTGATATTTCCACCCCCACCTCCACAGTTTGGTACAACACTGATGGCAGATCTTGCGGATGATGTCAAGGAAGAGATAATTGCCGAGCCAGAACCCAGCCATGTAGATGAAAGTGCTTTGAAGAGACCTGGTTTAATCTCGCGAGGCAATAAGATAAGCATCAATTTTCTGGTTCCATCAGAAGTTTTGGGTAAGTCAATTTTGTTGTTTTCTATATATCGAGTCTTGTCGATAGGTTCAACAGAGTAGCATAATGATGTTTAACGATTAGTCTTCAAGACAACTATAATGGTTCCAAATTGCAATATTATCCTGAATGCTACTCTTGTCTTTTTGAAAGTTTTACCATTGTGTAATTTTGGATATGAAATAGTACTAACGATACGTTATCCTTGTGACTGGTATACATGCTATTGACTAGATAAAAAGCTAGAACAAGATGTACATTCTCAAGAGTTGATTCCCGAGTCTGATGCAGACAAAGTATCCAAGCACGACCCACTACTAAGCGTTGCTGCATCTGCAGCCGAGAGCGTTTCAGCACCCCAATTACCAACACAACCGCACTATACAGCGACGAAGCCGCCAACTGATGCCAAGACTGCAGTAGATGCACCTTTAAAAGCTCGTACTCACCGAGGAAATGGTCGTCGAGGTCGTGGTGGATCGAATCATGTCAAAGATGGTAATAACAAGCGTGATAATAAACCTCGAACAGCGTCTACAATGGCCAATGGGCCGACTGCCGAAAGCCAAACACTTTTTACCAAACGACGATCTCGTCATTTTGACAAGCCGAACATGACAGTTTCCATTCAACAAGTTCAAATTGATAAATAAAACTTTTATGACTAAACATCTTGAAATTGACTGCAGTGATGTGTATGAGTCACTTGGCTAATTGTTTAAAGCATTCGATTTTGAGGATTCAAGTTATAAACTTTCATTCTTAGTCAGACAGTAATTAGCAATATGCCTGACAGCATCTTACAGTCTTCAATAGCAATGACAACCTCTACGACATCAACCCATAAACCAGTCTCGTGCACTTCTACCGAGCCTTGTGTTGCTTCATCTTCTACCAACTCCACTTCCTTGTCTGCTATCGAACTCGATGCTCTCTGTAACAAGTTTGCATTGGGCGGTGTGCAAACTCCTAGTCTCAAGGTATTGACTGGCTTGGTTTCATTCAACCCAATCATTGAATTCATCTAATTCAAATCATGACCATTCAAATTAGTCGTTGTTACTTGGCGACTCGAATGATTCTGTAACTGCTTTGACTGATTTGATTCAGACTCGTTTGGATGCAAATATGGGTGAAACTCTCCTGGAACTCGGTCTTGAAGGTACTGCTTAACCAACTGTTGTCATAATTGTATATTATTTTGATCCAATCGCATGAATCTGGGATTTACATTCAATCCATTCATTGCTTATTGGTCCCAACACTTGCGTGTGCAATGGATTCATTACTGATTTTACTCGACTGTTTCCTGTATACCCCTGTTTTTGAACCAATTGAATACATTTATACTCGAATAGATGACGGGCTTTCTATGCAACTGTCTGCATCTGACTTTACTATTGCACTTGATCGTATCCGTCAATGTGCAGATACTCTAAACGCTGACACAACTGTCCTCTATAAACGTCGTTCAAGCTCGTTGCGAACATCTACCGAGTACAATGATGGCGACGCCGAGTATATTCTCTCGGCAAAGGTTGAGCAACTTACTATGACCGATGATACAGATTCAATTCCCCAATCTCATGGTCACTGTTATGGCCACGTTCTTATTCGCCAGCGTGCAGGCAAGGTACAAGATCTTATGGAACTTCGCATCTGCGTTGTTGGAAATGTAGATGCTGGAAAATCTACCCTTCTTGGCGTCCTGACTAAAGATGCGTTGGATGATGGACGTGGTAAAGCACGAGTTAATCTATTTCGTCATAAGCATGAAATCGAAAGTGGTCGTACAAGCTCAGTTGGAACTGAGATTATGGGTTATGATTCTATTGGACGGATTGTCACTCCCTCCATGTTGGGTAAACAACGATTGAACTGGAATGATATTTGTCTTGAAGCTTCCAAGGTATACTTTTTAAATGCTTGATCATGTCAAGCTAGTCTAGTTAAACGCACTATGGTTTCAATTAGGTCATTACATTTCTAGACCTTGCTGGTCACGAAAAATATTTGAAAACCACCGTGTTTGGCATGACAGGTTGCTCTCCTGATTATACCATGCTCATGTAAGCTATACATTGTTTTCAATCTAGTGTATAAAATCTGATGAGTATGTATTCACAGTTTATTTCTTCACTCGTACAAACGGTTGAATCCGTATTAGGGTGGGTGCCAATGCTGGGATTATTGGCATGACTAAAGGTAAAGCATATTGGAGGCTTTTGTTCAATGCAGCTGGTGTTCTAGCTACTCTTTTTTTTTAACTTATTTGAACTTGTATCGATGCATTCAGAGCATCTTGGCTTGGCTTTGGCATTACAAGTGCCAGTATATATTGTGATTACAAAAACTGACATGTGTCCAAAGAATGTTCTTGAAAGTACAATTAACCAACTGGTCAAGATTCTCAAGTCTCCTGGATGTCGCAAGATTCCCATGTTTATTCGAACCATAGGCGACGTTCTTATGACTTCTGCCAACTTTGTCAGTGAACGTGTATGTCCAATCTTTCAAGTCTCTAATGTTACTGGAAGCGGTTTAGATTTACTCAAAATGTTTCTCAATATCCTTCACTCTAATGGAAGCAACAAGTATGACGTCAAAGCACCATCCGAATTTCAAATCACCGAGACATTTTCAGTTCCAGGTGTTGGTACCGTTGTCAGCGGTACTGTGATTTCTGGAATTATTCATACTGGTGATTCTTTGATGCTTGGTCCAGATTTCCTAGGCCAATTTGTTCCCGTTACAGTAAAGAGTATTCAACGAAAAAGAGTGAATACACCTTGTGCTGCAGCAGGTCAAAGTGCTAGTTTTGGACTCAAAAAGGTAAAGCGATCTGGATTACGGAAAGGCATGATTATGATCAAGTATGTATATATCTAAAAGTTGGATATTTGGTAACGGAAATACGATAAATATTGATGCATTTGTTTTACTGGATGCTTATTATTTCATTACTAGCAAATCATTGAATCCCAAAGCAGTTATGGAGTTTGAGGCAAGTTTGCTTGATGGCATCTACTGCTTTAAATCTGATGTATATGAGTATTAAAGTTGGATTTTCAATTTGAAATACAGGCAGAAATTTTGATTTTGTATCACAGCACAACCATTGCATACAAATACCAAGCCATGCTGCATTGTGGTGGTGTGCGTCAAACAGCACGGATTGTTGGCATGGACAAACAGATTCTACGTACTGGTGATCGTGCTGTGGTTCGATTCAGGTATATTTGTTATGCACTGACGAGTTGAGTAAGGTTAGGCAGTAAGATGAACAGTGATGTCTGTGTTTTAGATTCATGCAATACCCAGAGTATCTCAAGCTTGGTGCCAAGTTGCTTTTCCGTGAAGGTATGCTGCTTGTATCAAGAATTTCATCAGTATCGATGTATTTTGAGATTGTGTTTAATCTTGTACTGTTTCAGGCCGAACCAAAGGAATTGGCAAAGTTCTTCGTGTGATTACCAATGAAGAGCTTAAACTTGAAGCAACGCGAGCACAATCTATCCAGTCAACTGACAATCCAGTTCCATTCAAACCCCGAAATGCCATCGAGACTGCTGTCTAACCGTATATTTTGGAACGAGTCGGGATTTTTTGTCCAAGTTCACAGCTCTCCTCTTAACTCGATGATTTGTGCTGGATCCTACTCGTTTTCAATCTTGAAGCTACATCAGTTGGTTGATTCTCATAAACTATGCTACTATGTTTTTGGTAGCATTTAGACCAATTTATTTTTTCCAGTTGTAGAGCCGACGTTTGGAGCCAAATGCGCTGATTTATTTTGAAAATAGTAAAATGAAAATACGAATGGTTCAGGTTATTTTGAGAATAGGTTTGAGTGATTGCAATGGAATAAAGTTGGATAGTCTACAAGACTATTACAACCATATTCACGTAAAATGGATCATTAATAAGAGTATACAGCCAGTTTCATGATAATCTACATTAGATTTACTGGTCAATAGTGTGTTGACTGAGTTCTAGTTTAATGGTTTTTGTGCTCATTTTTTACAAGCAACACAACCAATGTTTAAAGTAGTATTCACAACAGTTGAACCCAATATCTGGATGGTTGTGATTGTGCAGTGTATGACTACCAAAAGATCATCACAGTTCAAACTATAGTTTGATATTTTGAAGTTGAGAGTATCAATTGAAACAGTCAATCTCCAATAACAAGATACAATGGATATTTAACCATTTTATATTCCAAACCAAAATAGTAATTGCAAGATATAAAATTGCTTTATTTCATGAATACAACTGCGATTGGATTCATAGTGCACATTCATTATCAAGCAGTTTTCTGTGGTTGAATATGAAGAACAATGCTGCATGCTGTTCAACTCCATCTATTGTCACAGTAGACGATTCTAGTACTGTATGTTCCAACTGCGGTGTGGTTGCTGGCGAATGTTCTCTTCTTAGTGGAGCGGATGCAGAGTACATTGAAAACGGATCATTGCATAATGTCATGATGAATAATAGAAATGCCAATACGAATGACCATACAAATATGGCTTACAAGTCTACGTTGACTTATGGTTTCAAGGTTGGCAAGTGGTCCAATGGAGATGAGCAATTAGTAAGTACATTGAAGCAGTATTGAGTCTTGATTGTGACGATTACTGAATACAAACCTCGACTTTTATTGGTATTGTATTAGTCACACCTTTTTGGAGTTCTCAAAGGTGTTTTACAAGGACTTCAACTGCCCATGAGTCTTAAAGATCAAACTATGGCTTACTTCTCACTGGTTGCTGAAAGGCTTGAACTTACTTTGGGACCAAAAGCCAAAACTTGTTTATCAGTATGTCTTTATATTGTTCTTCAGCAATGCCGGATTGTTCGAACTCTATCCGAAGTATTGGTAGGCCAACGCACCTTGATTTATGTTATATACTCTGATGATGGAACAACTAACAAGTTTTCTAGTTTCAATTCAACATTTGCATTGATCGATTCTCGGCAATCTATTTTAAAATCACTGGAATTCTTGCTGTTCAATTGCCTGAAGCTGATATCAGAATCTTTCTTCCGCGGCTCTGTCTTGCTGTTTATCCTTTAGATTTGGCCAATCGGACTCGTCTTGAATCACTTGCGTCAACCGTTTTGAATATAGCCAAACACGCATGGCTTGATGTGGGACGTAAAGAGTCGTCTATTCAAGCATCTACAATTCTCGCAGCCTATGAAGCTATGAAATCAAACTCATGTTCATTGAGAATCGTCAATCTGGTGTCAAGTGCAGCGGGATGCAACCCTAATTTAGCCAAACTTCGACTCCGAGAGTTTAAACAGCATATACTAAAGTATGCACACCACATGCCATATTTTTCTCATGTTACAAAGTTTAATTTGCACAAGTATTTAATAGATATACTTGACAAGGCAAGCGATATCATTCAGGTAATAGATCATCCGATTTCTGAAGATGGTACGCAGAGGATTCAAGAGTGTACCAACACACATACAGCCATTTCATCCATTCACACCTCCACAGTTCAAGACGTGTCTGTAATGGATTCAACATTACATGTGTCAAACCCACAGACATTGGAATGTTTGGATGCATTATCGAATGAAACCTCGACTACACAAGCAGATCTGACATGTGCGAATGCCTCGTGTTCTAGCCCTTCTACACGGTTTAAACTTGATCCACAGTGCGATACAGAACAAACTGCCATAGTATCACGAGGATCTCGTAAACGCACTGCTGAAGATCTCGGTCCACCTTCATATATAAAAGCTGTCCATCAGCGTGCGAATATGACAGATCGAATTGAGCGGGCCAAAAGACGGATGCTCATGCAACCCGATAGAGATAGTGAACAGATGGATTCTTGTGTGGATCAAGTAGATCAACTTATTGAAGTACTTTTAAAAGAAGGAGTGCTTGAAGCAGATATTTTGAATTATCCAGTGAAACGAAATTCAATAGGAATGATGACTATGGGAGGAAGAGAGCTTGGTTCATTCAAAGAGTAATTCTACAAGACTGAACATGTTTGTATCCAAATTGAACAAGATTGAATAAAATACTTTTACACAAGTTGAGGTGGATGTTGGAGAGAGATCCTGCAGTGCTCATTGCACATGCAGTTGGATGGGTTTTAGACTGTTCAAGAGTGTGTATAGCAGCTGGTTACACTCGCACACAATCTGACTACAGTCTAATGCAGCCTTATAACACTCGGTGTAATACCACCAATCAGTCCATAGAAACAACTGGTTGTGAAATAGATAAACTCAAGGAAACCACTGGGTTTAAACGCAAGAACAGACAGAGTGTTACTACTGGATCGAATGGAGCAGCACAACTCCTTTGTCTGTTAGACTGTCATCGATCTCTGATTCAGTCTGCCATCACTCATCTCATTACCAACACTCAAATATTCCCACTTGCTGTAACTGCTGTATCAGATGTTACTGCTATTACTGCATCCTCCACTATTGATTTTGTTCAAATGGGTGAGCTGGCATCTATGGCTGTATCTTCTCGCTTTGCTGATCCTACCACTCTATCAACAGTCCAATCCATCACTCTTTCAACAAACTCCCATTCCATTGGTTTGGCTGATTTATTCAATATTCAAATCTCAAATCGAGATGGATCGCTGCCTGTTGTGCTGGATATTTGTGGTCATAAATACATTATTCCAGAGCATTCATGGTTTGTAATGTCTGACTTTTCATTCCTGTCTACACTATGTAAATGTAAGTTTTTATACATCACAAAAACTATTCAAACCCATTATAAAAGCTTATTATAGTTTGAATCTTTAGGTTTATTGGATCAACCCTTGCGATTCTCACTTGTGCTTATGGATCCTCCATGGGAAAATAAAAGTGTAAAAAGGTATTCATACTTGATTATCTAATGACATGTGCAAGTAAACCATTAAACAACTCACGTTTATTCAGAGCTAAACAGTATGCATCTATGGATTGCTATCGCCTTTCAAACATTCCGCTTGGACAATTGGTTTTACCCAATGGAATTGTTGCTGTATGGGTTACAAACAAGTCTAAAGTACGTGAAATGGTATTGAACAGACTTTTTCCAGCTTGGGGAGTAGAGTTTGTTACTGAATGGGTTTGGCTTAAAGTCACTCATCACGGCGACTTGGTCATTGATCTTGAAAGGTAAATGGATGATGGGAATATTTACAAGTAAGAGTACTTAAGCTTTTTTAAATCTAGTGCGCATCGCAAGCCGTTTGAAATATTGATTCTTGGTCGAAAGAAGCCATCCAGAGTATTGAAAGACTCTAGTCATACGGATCAAGAATTTAAAGTAGATCCCATTCCATCCAAAGTGATTGTGAGTGTTCCATCCAAACATCACTCACAGAAACCCTTTATCCATCATCTACTGGAGCAGTTTGTAACAACGCAAGCAAATGGAAAACTGGAATTATTTGGTAGAAACTTGTATCCAGGATGGCATTCTTGGGGAAATGAAGTAATAAAGTTTAATTCGCTCTAACGAATACTTTGTGAATGGCTCGAGTTTACATGTGCAGCGATGACCAAGAAATCCACATTCAAAGCCAAAGGAACTTTACTCATTCCATTCACATGCCACTACAGCAACCATTGAAGCATTCCATTGATACGAATTTGGTTGAGAATCCATCTGCTTGCATGCCTTGTGTTCCAGAAGTCCAGACTGAGCCTACTGACGCTTTTAAACTCGATTCTTCCACTACTGCAGGTGCCAAATCAAGCTCACCAAAGCTACAAGATTCGTCTATTGAGAATCAGTCGATTGAGCCAGAGCAATTGCCTGCAGTACAACCAGAATTGGCATTGCCCACCCATTCGCCTTTGGATCCTAAAACAGAAGCAGTATTATCTGCAGAGTCTGTTGCCATTCCAGATTCTCAGCAGCAGGAACAGGAACACAACGACATTTACATCCTCAAGCCGTTGTTGTGGAAAGATACCAAAACTGGAGAGAAAAAGAGACTGTGCATCATCACTCAAAATAACAATGGTCCTTGTCCTCTCATATCTCTATGTAATGTGCTGATCCTGCGAGGTGATATTATCATTCATTCAGACTTGACCACCATTCGCAACGAACGACTACTAGAGTTGCTGGGTGATTACTTGCTGCGTAGGTCTGCACGGGACTCATCTACTTCTAGAACATCAGAACAACTCACATTTGAGCACACCATGGATGACATTCTTGTTGCAATCCCAATGCTGCAGTTTGGTCTTGATGTGAATGTTCATTTCAATTCTGTTTTGGGGTTTGAACTGACATCTGCCTTGTGTCTGTTTGACATGTTTGGTATAAGACTTGTCCATGGATGGGTGTGCGATCCTGACGAGCAGCCTGCCTACACTATTGTCGCTCAAAAATACAAAAGCTACAATCGTGCTGTTGAAACTATTATAGCGGGCGATACTGCTGGAGTGACCTTGGCTGAACTACACAATTCTGAAGAAATGCGATCTTCTACTCTTCCCGGAAATGAACCAATGCTTTTGGAGTTGACTCGACGTTGTGCAGATCTTGAAACCATGGTCACCGATGGTCTTACTTGTTCGCAGTTTCTATCCGCAAACGCAACACAATTGACACATTATGGACTACAATTGATTGAAGCAACAATCGCACCCGGTGAACTTTGTGTGTTTTTCAGAAATAACCACTTTTCAACCATGTACAAGCATCCCGAACAAGGCTTATTTGTGTTGATGACCGATCAAGGATTTGCTAAAGAAACTGGTATTGTTTGGGAAAGTATGGCAAGGGTTGATGGAAATACAGAATTTCTAGATGAGTTATTTCAAATCTATCGACCTGGCTCGTCTGTAAACTTGCCTCTTGGCAATTTCTCGACAGATATGGCTTCATTTCCCTCTGATGATCGCGAGTAAGTCAATGCTATTGGACGTGTGGTTTAAATACTACTTGTGGTATCTCACCACAAAACCGGTATACTGTGTCTGAAAAACTAATGCAGATTATACTTGTTATGGATCACTATTCTTCAATCTTATTAGTCATGCTCTTGCCTTGTCATTGCAACACGAAGAAGAATGCCGTCACCGAGAGTTTGTTCAGCAGCAAAGCTTAATGGCAACTGCGTCGTCAGCCTCGGACAATAATCAGAATTCAAATTCTAGACCCTCGCAGCGTCCACATGGAGCTAGAGAACACTATCAAAAACAATCCCAAAAAAGCAATTGCATTGTACAATAGTGCCATTTCAAAACATTTTACACTCATAAATGGTTTTCAACTCATTATTTACTGTAGCTTTTATTTAATTATGTATCCTAACTGTATGATTTTTACGATAGCTTATAACAGTCTTCAAGCATAATAGAAATAGTTCACACCTTTAACCCATTGATGATTTACTCTTGGATGTCACTGATTATTTTTTAAATTATCTTTGATTGCTGATTGAAAATTGTCAGGGCTTGCTGTAGCGATAAGATCTTCTGAAAGTGATTTGACTGTGAGGGATGTAGGTGGAAGGGATGATAATGCTACTTTTGAACTATGTATCAAAAAGGATATTTCAATGAAAACAAGTCATTAGATTCAAACATACAATTTCAAAACAACTCGTTGTTTAAACAAGTATGCATACCCTCCCAAAATTTGTGATTGCGAAGCACAAGGCTGAGCCGATGTTCGTTGATGATTAGTGCTTCCTCCGCTTGTAGATGTGGAGATTGTCGTCCCACCAGGCTGAAGCTGAGTAATTCCTAACAATTTTTGGTGGGCCCTATATAAAGTAGTGGTGTAACATGAGCATATTTCAAGCATTCCATTCAGTTATTATACATAAAATCATCCGTCACATGTCAATCAAAACTCGACTCACCAATATTCTCTGTTTTTCTGCAAACGATTCAAGATATTTGGAATAGGTTGAAACTTGTCTAGAGCATCAAATAGTGGCATAACGACGTAGTCAATAAATCCAACTTGCGAACTTGGAATATTGACATTATCACGATCCATATATGGTGATACGGGCAAGCACAGTTTCTTTTCCATATCCCCTTGACGATAAAACTCTTCCGAAATCAGTCTACACCAACTCTCATACAATTGCATGTCTTTGGATGGGTTGGATACATCCGAACACTTCATCATAATTTTGTAAAGAAGCATACGATCCTCGCGAGTTTCGTACGGATCAAACGTCTCCGAACTAGCAACTTTAGCTTTAAACATTGACAACAAAGTAAAATGTTGGGTTAAATCTGTAGCCAATACCAAGTCAACTACAATTTCCCTAATGGCTTTGAAATCAGATTTGCTCAGATGAGACAAAAAGTTGTTTTCGGGTTGTAGAAGCACATTAAATGAAGATGCCACATGATGATTTTCTAATACAGATTTGTCGTTGTAAAGAAGCGCTTTTTGATCGTTGGTATTGACGAGAAAATTGTTGGTGAATCCTGGGTGATCATGGTCGTGGATGATGGCCGCCAAATACATGGAAAATACTTCAACATCCGAAGTAATCTGTTTGATTTTTTCATCATTTGCAAGAAAAGACATGCAGTGTAGAACGTCTGTGGCATGGATAGCGTTATGATAAGGAAGGTCCTCATGATATCCGCGTTCAATGGTGCGAATAAACGATCGAAATTTGTCGCGAGGAACAGAAAATGCTTCAAATAAATTAGATGTGGTGAACAGATGATGTGCAAGAACAATCAACGTGTTGTGTTGAGTCAACTGTGTGAGATCAAAAATTGGCCAATTGTATTCAACACACCGGGAAAGAAGTGGAGCAATGCCTTCAATAATGGGTGGATAGGCTGCACCGAGATCTTCAACCAATTCAATCTTGGTGGGTAACTTTTCTTCAAATCTCATCATTCCAACTTGAATGGATGGCTCTGTTTCTTCTGCAATGTTTTTAGGCAAGGATAGTTGCTCTATAATGGGTACTTCGGCTTTGTTTGAAATCTCTGCTGCCAGTGATACCTTTCCTCTTGCTTCGGACTTGGCACGACCACGTCGTCGTCGCGCAGCAATTTCTGAAAACAACCAGGCCTAGTTTCAAATCAAATGTCAGTATCTACATGTTCATCAATCAGGCATAATTGATACTAGCCCAACATGTTTTAGTCAACTCATACCTCTTGTTCGTTGTCCAACGAATCGCCAATAGTTCCTTCAAGATCAGGTGTCAGTAAATTTGACGAACTCAGTAGCGCCAAAACTTGGCCCAAAGCCATCAAATGTTGTGAGCTCAGCACAGGATCGGCCATAACGGATCGAATCACCATAACACTGCGTTCAAGTGGAGAGTCTAGACTACCAGCCTTTTTATTATATGACTTGGCAAGCAATTTCAACTGATTGGTTAATTTTGCATTGTTTTTCTTCATCTCTTTGGACATGAGAAACTGCATCCGATGAAAATATTCTGTTTCGTAGGATACAAGCGTGATGATCAATCCGGTTATAACTAAACATGCCATGGCAATACCGTACGATCTTCCCGTAGCATGCAAAACGTCCTTGTGCAAAAAAAGCTGAGGAATATTGATTATAATCCAAAGAAATATAATCCACCAGATTGATATGACTGCATAGATGAAACGGATACGAAGCGTGTAAAACCCAAGAAGAAGAATCATGTTCATGATGAGTGTCGGTTGCATAAAGGAGACACCGTATTCAATTATATAGTAGCGAATACCAACGCCAACAAGTGTCATGAATGATAGGCTCACGGTTGAAATCATATCGTTGTACTCTGTGAAATAAGTACTGGTAAAGAAGTTGGATACAACGATTCCAATTACATAAGGAACCAAAACTGTTACAGCCCAAAATGCGATATCAAATCCAAGAATATACGAAGAGCATATCATGTCTGGGTTGCATGTAAAACTATTCAATAGTCAATGCAAGAATTTCAATTGTATACCAAAAAACAAAAGTTTAAAAAATGTAATGTGTCCGCCCAAGAGCAGTCGTACATTGCCGACTTTTAAATGTAAATTGATAAACTTACCAGTACCATCCAGCAGGACAAAACAATGCGATAATATCAGGCGTAATAGAGCCCTTGACACTAGGTGAGTAATTGGCAGTCCAATAGGCCGAATCAAAAGTATTTTGAATAAAAAAGTACAGGTACAGCAAGGTCAAAATCGCAAAGAGAGCGTGCTGAGTGCGTTGCCATCTAATAAGATTATATTTAACAAAGTAGCGTCCAAATTCCATTTCCAAGTCGGGTTGTTTAAAGGTCAGATAAGTAGGTCGTAGCATGGCTCTGTTGGTAGCTATAATAGAGGAGAGTGTGGTTGTATTACTACGTGGTGCTGCTGTGTGTGATTTGATGACATCTGATCCACCAAACCCGCTCTCGCCTGAATATACAGCCATTTAAAAACAAGTTAGTGGGGTGTAGAAACTAGGACTGAAGATACATAGACTGGGAAAATGGTTATTTTGAAATAATGTACTTTTGCTTCCAAAAGATGCATTTTTGTATTAAACACCTGGACTATTTAGTCACGGTGAATAGTCGAATGAATCCAAACGCCTAAACCATCTAGAACATTACATTCTGGCATGAGGTAATTTGGTACAGTCCGGCACATATACTGTTTGTTTAGGCGAATACAGTCTTTTAGAATCAATGTACGACATACTTTGAAATTGAAAAGTTGTTTTTTTCATTGCAGTGATTTCTGGCCGAGCCTGCAAAGCAGGCACGTAGAAACGCCCAAATCTATGACCGTCTATGGTCGCGATTGATGTTTTACGGACGCGTCTGACCGACATTTATGGTTGAATGACAACAGATGAGTAAGATTAGCCAAAGATATTCGAGCAGGTCACATCAACTCGACAATAAAGTATAGAAAAGCATGTATAAAGCAAAGAGCAATACAAACTATGACTAACAATAGGTAGGAGGGTCCAGGCTTAATTTCCAAATTGGACAAATGACAAGTTGGCGTTGGATTCAAGTCCTGCTCTCCAGTGCTTGTATACAGCCTTGCCAATTCAAATTTTAACCCTTGGGACAAAAACAGTCAATGTCTTTGCAAGAACTCTACTCGAAACTATTTAGATAATTATTCTAAGCTGACAAGATGTATAGCAATAGTAAAGGAAGCGCCAGGACTCCTGATGTTGCCTTCACCTTGCTCTATGGTTTTAGTGAGAGAATTACAGTAGCGCGACCTCTAATTGCTCTGGATAAGGAAAACTTTGTAAATATTAGCTGAACAATATGAAATGCAAAACGTGACGCTAGACAAATTCACTCCAAGCAATGGCTACACAAGTACAAAACTTGTGTTTTTGAAATGCACAAGGCTGGATATTTATAAATCAAACTGCTTCAATTTATTTCCGGATTTACAAACAACTGAACGGACTAGAAATAAGGTGTTGTGTAGTTTTTTTGGAATGTCACGCAGTGAATCGGGGATAGACTCGATCGGATTATCAAATGAAGATGCACGAGTTGTTGGACTCCAAACTATTGACGCATGAAATCGAGGATTCTACAGTTTCCAAAAAAACATCAAAACAGTTGCTATCAGTTTTTGAAATTACTTGCCAAAACAAGCTTAAGCTCAAAAACTAATCCAAACCATTACATGACACATTTCACAGAAATATCATTCAATACCTTGTAGAATGGCGGTTGATGGAATGCTGTCAGCGCCAGATCTACGCATTGAACCAACTCAAGTAGCTTGTATAACATGCAATTGTAGTCATGATAGTATAATATTAGTCGAGTGTTTTTGCAAGTTGAGTTTTTAATAATAGTTCGACTTACTTCCTCATGCCCATGTCCAATGTCCATGCCAACGAAACTACGAGTTTGCTCGTCATTCACATAGCTTGAAACACCATTAAACGACACTGTGAATCTAAACATGAAGAGTTTAGATCTAAAACTCAGTGACGGCAGTACTCGATCAGAGTGTACACAAGTAAATACCTAGACTGTAATCCAATCTGTTGTTCTAGCAGAGCCATAAATCGATCAATTTGAAATACTTTTAAATATGCTGTTTGACAAAGACTGACATGCAATCCAAGAGAGTCATTGGAATCTAATTGGATATGAGAATGCCAGGATGGAAACTGGGTTGTTGCTTGCTTGATCCAATCTTTTAATTCAGCTTGCAAGTCTTCCTGTAATTCAACTGGATGGTATCAATTCATAATGAGTCTAGACTAGATATTCAAGACAAGCCATTCACATACTTGGTATGTATATATACGTTGCCCAGTTTCCTTCAATGTGAGCAACCGTTCGCACAGGCACTGGAGCATTTGGTTTATCAACGATTGATGCTTTAGATACAGTCGTTTGTATAGCGTTTGGTTTTAAACGATCGGTATTCAGTGAATTGGATTTCTTTTTGTTTCCCAATGGCCATGTTGATCCTGTAGATGGCGACTGATGGCGATGCGTATCTTTAGGCATATGAATTCAAATGCTAGAATAGTAATACTGTTTTATTCGCAAATGACTGAATCGAGATTGACAATATTTTGTTGGTCAAGACGCTCAACAATCGCCCATACATTCATTACAGCCGTATTCACGTAAAATGAACTACCAAAGTCAAACTATATGATAAACAGTCTCATATTTGGTATCAATCTTACTAGACAATAACGTGTCCTTTGAACTCTTTAATTGACTGGTTTTGATGCTCATTCTTGTACAGAAATACTGAGCGAATGCTTACATTTCTGTTCCAGTATATTCCACATTCTTGACATTGGTTCAATCTCCAACTTTCCTTTCCTTCAAACATTGGGTGACTGGCATGTAAAGTTGCATTCCTGAAGCGTGCGATCGTTGCTTTTTGAACTAGAGCGCAAACGTATCTGATGTTAGAATACAACAAAGTCTCTATAAAAATCATCAGTATCTAGTAGTAAAACAACAAACATGTAACCATTGCCTACTTCAAAGCAAAATAGAGTTATTGCAAGATAAATACAGAAAGTATTTCATTTTACGTGAATACATTCATTGAATAGAATCAATCTTTTATACAAGATACCGTTTCTCCTGGTTGGGAGAGTGATTGCAGTCGTTTTTCTGCTTCGATCCAGAAACTTTTTAAAAACTCGATATCCTGACATATCCGACAAAACTCTGCCAGTAATGCATCTGGACTATTTCGACTGGTTGCACCACTTCCGCTCGTGTTGCTGTTTCCTGCAAGAAACACTCGATTTTCCGCCCACATAAATTTGCCTTCTTCACAGAGTTGTACTAGTGCTACACCACTGCGATGAACGTATTGTGTTCGGAGATAAGGCAATGGAGTAAACGAGCAAAGTATCTTGTCTTTTGGGAAAAGCAAATCAGATTCAATATCAAGCACAAAATTTTGACTACGAACTAGCTCAGCCTCAAACCACATGGGAGGAACATCTATATCTAATCCAAGTCGGGATATCACTTCAGAAAGTTTAGGCGGCATTAACGATAATGGTACTAATATGACTGACTGGAAAGGATTATCGTCTGAAAACATTTGCGGCTGATTGATTTGGAAAATTAAAAGCAAGTTTTAGTCACATCAAGGCATCGGTTGGAACAGTTGCATTATACAGATTAAACATTGGTATTTAGGGTTGATAAAACGCATAGTGTGGATTGAAAAAGTACCTGTTCCATGGGTGCCTCTACCAATTTTAGAGAGCATTTTTCGGCAATGCGTCCCCAACTGCGCAGCATGTCCTCAATAAGTCTGGGTGTACATACGAGCCAGTGCAGCTGAATATGGTAGCAGTTTTTGGGATTATGCGTCGTGTCATAGTGAAGAACTGCCCGTTCCTGGCGAGTAGATTTACGTTGCGGGTCCATATCTATATTGATCTGTCTGGATATACAAAACTGATCTGGTGGAGCGGGTGAGGGTATTGATGCATGACTTACCAAGGGTGAGACCAAAATGGATTGCTGTTGGGCCAGCACCGATCCAGCTTGTATAGATGAGAGTGATGAAGCAGCAATAGATTCAATGGTAGGCAGTCCACCACTCAAGTCTATACTTGATGTTTTGGCGACTGCTACATTGCCTTTGCCGGTTCCAAACCATCCTGATTGGCTTAGTATCTTTTCATGCAATGCTTCGTTATCAAAACCCTTTCCAACATTGTAAAAGTAAAATCCATCCATAAACTTGTGCTTTCGATACGCGTGCTGGATGACACCGTTTTCAAGAAGATAGTTGCCAAACTGAACCGCTTCGTCGCGGGTATTGATATCGAGAAAACACCGCACAAGCCAATCTACAAACTCGCTACCAACACACACTCGTTCAAAACGAGTAAAATGCCAGCGTCTATCTTTAAACGAAGGTCCATTTGATTGCTGCATTGCTATAGCAATCTCTGAAAGCGAGCATGATCTGTTGAGACGCTCTGTCAACGATATGGGTATGGACGTCATGGACATGAAAGATGACAGTGCAGAGACTGAAGTCCGGCGGCGGTTGGATGCCACATCTGTCAATACAGTATCGCCTGCTCGAGAAAGCTCGCTCTTGACAAATGCAGAGGCATCAAATGAAGTGTGTTGAACTTGAATACTCCGTGTTGTCTTGCCATTTGATACAGTTTCGGAAGGTGGAACCCATCGTACTTTTTCCAAAGCATCAATAAATTTATTGAATGCTGCAATTCGTACTTCCTCTTCATCGAGTGTATCATTATTTGCGCTCATTAAAATACTCGACGTCACAAGTGTTTCGGTAGGAATCAGTAGAAACCGCGTTCGCCAGTATCGAAGTGCATCAGTCATTTTTTCCTGATATCCGGCAACCAAGTGATCAAGATAATTCCAATTATACGTTGCAAGAGAAGGATACGTGAAACTAGCAGTTCTGAGTTCATATCCTGACCGATGCTTGGACCAAATGGCACAGGGATAGGTAATACCTTCGGTATTGTATCCAATCTTTCGAATATATCGCTTGATCTCAACATTATTTCCCAATGCATCATAAAATAGACGGTGAACATGATCGCCAAGACTGACATAGTATGGCGTGGTGGTTGAAAATGTAAACGTAGGCTGGTATACGTGTTGATACGATGAAGTTGCAGATCTATGTGGCGACCAGCTTGCTCGAGATCGAGGTCCTCCAGTCATTTGAGCATTGGTCAAGGCTAACCGTTTGCAAATCAAAACCAAAAATAGTAGATTAGTATTGCTTATCAAAGCTTTAATTTAAAAATAAGTAAAAGTTACCATTGACAGCACCTACACGGGATGCTGGTGCAGGAGTGCCAGGAAATTTTTGTGGCCCATCTTGAACTGTAGATACAACCAGTTGAAACCCCTGCGCTAACCGTTGACTAATCAGCTCAATCAGTAAATTTTCCACTTTTTTGTTTTGCTGCTCATCAGTGCTTGAATGAAAGTTGATATCCTCAGCAGGCAAGACAGTATATGTGTACTCTTGATACAACTCCAATATCTCATCTGGAGATGGGAAAAACTCTGTCGTGAGAGGCATACACGCTGGTCTGCACAATGGCTTCCAATTAGTCCAAGCAACATCTCTGGCTTTCATTACTGATTTGGGGAAAATATGCTCCCACCGCCTTGCTTGGCTACTTGCACGAATCACATTTTTGATTGGATTGCATGGATTCACATAGTTTTGCCGCATAGTTTGTCGATTGGTAAAATGAATGCTTCTACCAGGAGATATCTTGGAAAAGTGTTTACTGTTGTCAAACACGGGCGAATTGATCTCTTTGTAGGATCCAGATCCAGAATAACTACTCCGGGCACCACTTACATAACCCATAGTCTTATCTCCTGTAGCACTCGTTCCAGTGTAATTTGCATGGCCTAACTGATTATGTGGACGAATTTGAATGGGTTGAAGATCTACTATTGACAAGTGTGTAAATTCCGGTATAGCATGATTAGATTCTCGATTTCCGCCTCGATTAACCCGCTCTAGCATATGCTTATCAAAATTGCGACCATATTCACGATCTTTAAGACTACCAGACAATCTCATTGTACGATCCCTCGACTCCAAACGAGATGATGGACCATGTGAAAAATGTATGGGCGTCATCGGTGCCAAAGAAGTTGTTGCTCTTGAATTTCGTGTCAAACTCATGCGTTGAACCATCGAGCCAGAGTGAGGTTGATGTCTAGAATCGTACAGAGCATCTGTGCCATTTCCCACGCCCGTTTCATGTGCAGTTTCAATATTAATATTACGAGAACCAGATTGACTAAAATCACCATTGGGGTCTGGACTGAGTCGACTTCTCAGGCCTTGTTGCGATCGCATATCCGTAAACGAAAATAGCGATGCATTTTGAGAATTAGTTGGAAAATTTGAACGATGCTGGTTCTGCTGCGGTTGGGTTTGAGTTGAGGTTGGAGTGGTCATTGCAGAATTAGCGGCATCATGGTGCTCAACAAACAAACCAGCATCATATTGTGCAAAATCAAAAGATTCTAATGTAGAAATGGATATCCCGACATCCTTGGGGCTATTCATGTCGCCATTTTGGTGAATGGCAAGTCCATCAAAATGTTGATCTAGATATGGAACGTTGATTTTGGTTTCGACTTGCTCAACGAATCCCATCATTTGCACTTCATACATTCTGCATCGTGACACAAATGATGCGTCGCCAGATCGTAACAAACTCGTTTGTTTAGGTTTGCTTCTATTCCAAAAACTGCAATCTACCCAATTTGGAACCGTATAAAATGATCCAAGCCGACCCCCAAGAATCGAATCTTCATCACTGTAGAGAGGATCCCATACTTCTGGTTTACGTTCAGAACCACACGATCTGCCAAAATAGGCAGGCTCGGAATTAAACCGGTCGGATCGAGCTGCACTGCCGCTTGTGTGTATAGATCGCTGATCAGTGTCAAGATCATTTGGATTCGCTGTATGACTATTTCGACTTCCGACAAACGAAGAAGGTGAAACTCGTGAGGGGCAAGCTGCTGTCATGGGTGTCAAGTGATTGCTAGGATTTACACTCGAGACAGCCTCATATGACGCAAATTGAAACAGTGGTACGGTATATAATGGAGGCTTTGCAAGACACACCAAATCTAACCCAATGCCATTATCCACCATACGCTGCCAAGTAAGGCGACACAACCGCTTGTCTACCTCAAAGTACCCTGTTCCAGGTGTGACAACAACAATTGAGAGACCAGTTCGCATAAGATCGCGATCCACGTAATGTTTGTCAAATGGATTTAGTGCTAGATTGATTGCCTCGAGAATATTGCCTTCTGATGCCAAGGAATTTGTGCCTGAAAACATTGTAGTACCAGAAGCATCTTTTTGTTCAAGTACATCTCTTTGAAACCGGACAAACTCTTTTTTCAGCGGTATAAGCAGTTGAGACCAATCTGTATAAGTTTCCCGATCAACCACCACACGGTAGTAATCGCGGCATGGTTGACCATCGGCGCTATAGTAAATTGGCACAGACTGCTCCTTTGACTTCAAATCAAACGCTGCAATGTCTACTTGATGAATACGAGCAAACAATACAATTGACACGACATGGTTGGCACCTATTTCTTTCCACCGAGCAAAAAGTTCTGGTAAAAAGCCATGAACACACTTTTCAAAATACAATTCGCCGTCTTCGTCAAATTCCCACATTTCTCTGCTCATTTGAATAAATATAAAGTATTTGGCTGTTTCCGATCTAAAAATTGTTTTTGTGGAGTCGCTAACATAGCAACATTTTGCCTAGAATGATGAAATTATGAGCAGTAGAATTTATCGAGATTGAGTGTGAGACTGTTGTTGGAGTAGTGTAGTCTGCATGTATATAGATCTTACCGATCCACCATTGATGATGATATCTTTGACCTGTCCTCTGATGCCAAGTGTCAACACCTGTTTTCCATAATACAATGCAGTTCCAGTCAAAGACATCTTGAGCCGCCACATGTCAGTTCGTCCAATATACTGATCACGAAAAGTGACTTCTACAAACGATGCTGTGACTGATTCCTTGTCTACCTGAAATCAAACAATCCACAACCATAAAGTGCATTTTTGTTAAAATAATTCAAGCAATAGTCATTGTCTTGAAACCAGTGAGTGATTGTTTACCTTGCGAGCAACAACATTTGTTCTTGCATTTAATTCAAATAATGTTGCAATGTGTTGTGCAACTGAAATCTACAAAGTGCATTTACAAGCGTATTAGAATAAATCAAATCTAGCTGAAAATAGTATTGCTGATATGGGAAATACATTGCAGTGTTTTTGAGATCTTTTGTTCAAGCACTTTCCTGTAGTTGTGGTTGTTTGGCAACCAATTCCTGATCAATCGCACTGACTTGCAGAATCAATCGATTCTACATATCAAAATAAAAACCAGTTAATGTTTGCTATACAAACCCAGTCAAAATAAATTTGAAAATATATATTCAAGATCTTGCTTTGAGTAATATATCCTGAAATTCCAAGTTATTGCTTTGTGGAAATGAAGTTTCTGAAGATACGTTAGAATCGGTGTATTTCTGAGCTAGTTGTGAAGTACCTAATCCTTCTAAACTCTTGTTACGAGTGTTTGAACTACCAGAAACATTGGAAGATGGTTGTGTAGTACCAGATGTCTGCTCAGCTGGATAAATCTCAAACAGGTCGCCCAGCTGGACACCAGGAAACCAGATTGGATTGATGACCACATCAAGATGAGAGTATCGTTCATCATGCACCCACAGATTCAATATCTGCGCATTTTCAGTAGTTGATATTCTTTGCATAGCGTATTTCAAATCCTGGAATCAAATAGCAGGTCTGAGTATCTAGACACTGGAAGATCCCAATGACAAGTTGAAGAATCTACAAATCCAAATTCTTTGAAGGAAACTTTTCAAAACCATTTTGAACCGTATCAATCTACTCATGACATCTGCTACAACCATTGCACAGGTTTCTAACCAAACTCTTACGCTAACAGTGGAAGATGGCAATATTTATGTTCTTGCTATGCATAACAAGGAGAACCGATTTGACATTCCGTTTATGACTGCAATTGATGCCGTGTTGGATTATATTATTGCAACCCATCCTGATAAAGAGCCAGGAGCACTTGTTACTTACTGTATGTGCAATGAAAACTCTGTTGTTTAGTGGTGAATTTGAGCATCATTGGTCGAGTGATTCTGACATCTTGATTCCTTGTTGATTTAGCGATGCATGATAAGATATACAGTAATGGGTTGAGACTGGACATTGCTATGAAGGTTGGATATCAATATTTTTACCAGTATGAGCGTTTGCTGAATAAGCTGCTCACATTTAAACTCCCGACTGTCGCTGGTATGTTTTAATTCATTTTTGTAGTCGATCTGTTCAGCTTAATTTGTAATCTAAACACCAAGTTTATATTGGCTTATGGATTGATTGCTGAGTAGCTATTACTGGACATGCATTTGCTGGAGGATTGGTAAGTATTGAATGTTAGAATAAGAAATGCTTGATAGTTGTGCATCTAACAGAGTTTCAGATGTTTGCGTTGGCGCATGATTACCGAGTGATGAGATCTGATCGTGGATTTCTATGTATGAACGAAGTGGATATGCCAGGTCCGCTCTCTCCTGGCATGACATCCATCATTGCTACAAAAGTTCCCAATGCAGTTACATTAAGAAACATTCTTCTTCAAGCCCATCGATTTTCTGCAGACGATGCTTTAAAGAATCAGATGGTGGATCTGGTAGCTCCATCCTCACGGGAGACAGTCGCAGTTGCAAAAGATCTTGCTCGGAAATGGAGTTCCAAAGCACTTGCTGGCGATGTGTATACATATCTAAAGACTCAAATGTATATTACAACCTCGACACACTTGCAGTCAGAGAAGCTTGGGTTTATTGAAGGGTTTGGTTCACCCAAGTCGAAACTGTAAGACACTAAAATGACATTCTGAGCTAGAATGCAGCTTATCGACAGTTATGGTTTTATTCTCAATATTTCAAGAATAAATTAAAAATAGGGTTTGAAATGACCACTTCAAAGTTTGATGTTCATTACTGAAAAAATGATAAAATAGAATGAGAGTTGAAGCAATCAATTGTCAGTCAATGCATTCCAACTCGTGCCATTCAAGCAATAAACTACTTTAATCTGAGACTCTTGAGTAGAATGAATCCACCCACTGCAAGTAATCCGACTGTTATAGATACGAGCATGGTTGGTGACAGATAACCATCTTCCGATGTGCGTTTTTTGGCATCATTTTCTGCAGCTGATTTAGAAGATGAACGCGATCCAGAATACAATGCAGCATGTTCTGCAGACAATGATTTGGGTGAAGCGGTTGGCTTCATGGGAGCTGTAGAGGATGACGATGGGGTAGCAGTACGTGGTGTTACAGTATGTGGTGCAGACTTGGTAGCAGAAGATCTGGTCTGTGCTTTGACAGGAGCAGGAGATGATGGTTGGGGGATCGCTGCAGCTTTGGTAGCCACTTGTGCATAAGACAGTGGAGCCTTGATGGTATTGGACTTGGTACTCGTTTGTGTCGACGGGACTGGAGTTACAGGCATAGGAATTGGAGTTACAGGCATGGTGATTGCCCAACCTTCTGCAGGAAAGTATTCTGGATGAATCAACGACGCCCTTATCCATTCATACTCTTCGTTGTCAGGATGCATAGCATCATGTTCACATACATAACCCTGGTTAAACATATCCGCAACCTGCAATCGCTTAAAAGCGATTGGTTTGGTTTGTGGTGTCGACTTGGAGTGAGCGATTGCTGCACTAGTGTTTTTGCTTTCTCCATTTCTGCCAGACACTTCTTGGCCAGAACTTTTATCTGTCTTGGTATGACCACTGGTATGACTGCTGGTATGACCATTGGTTGTCGTGGTAGATGCTGTGTCTAAAGTCAAAAACATTCATGATTAACCAAGACATTACATTAAAGAGTAGCTTAATTCAGTCCAAAGTATGAACAAGACTAATCCATGCCTACTGCAGTTGGTTGAGTCTATTCATAATAGTAGTTGAATCTTTAAATGATGGACATTCATCGATATTATAGTTTAATTGTTGATGGATAGGAACCAAACACAATATGCGATTGCCATGAATGGCTTTCCTTTGGCTCATCAACCTTTTCAAGCCTATTCATGATACCTCACCTTGTTTAGGCTGTTCCTTGGCTACGGCTTTTCGACCATTCGTGTCTTTAAATGAAGATGGTTGTCGTTTGTCTAGAGCAACCATGATATAATCAAAAAATAGGTTAGGTTGAAACATTGATTCAAGAATGCTTCAATACGATCTGTCCTTTGCGAAAGGGCCACATTGCCAAGTGTGCAGGGACTCGCCCTGCCATAGATGCGTAGTGCTTCCACCACAACCAATAGCCATTCTTACCCGTGGGCTTCTGCTGGTCTCTCTCCAGCTCCAGTGGCTTATCTCCTACACCTATGCTGGCATTTGGGTCTGCACTCTTTGAAGGGGATACGCTGCGATCGGCTTTACGGCTTTGACGAGCCTCGTCGCTGTTGCTCATGGGCTGCAGATGATCCTTTGCATGCTTTTTGTGCTGCACGTCCTTTTGTTTACCATTAAAGCTACGATGGTTTTGCTAGTATAAATGATTCAACAGATCAAAAAAGTCGAGTGGTTGCAGTCGATTGTTGGAGTGAATCGAGTGTTAGTCTGCGTGTGCAATATTCACCAACACACTCAAGCTTTTGCAGTTCCTACTGCAATATGCATTCAATCCATCTCTTGCATCAATCCAAGTGTGCGTGGTTTCAGCTATCGATTTAAATATGGATAGAGCACTCTGAACTACCAAATCATTGAGCATTCCAGCTAGTAAAAAATGCTGGGTATTTTTTCTAGGTAGTATCATGATTAAAATTGCAATTGTTGGCTTGTTTTTGCATACCTTTGGAGTCGTTGCCGCACTAGAGTTGGCGCTATTCTTGAGATCTTTCTTTGACTTGATTGCTGTTTCGTTGGTCATGGTTTCAATATTCGATTGTAATGCAACACTATCAGCAGTAAGAGGTTGAGAAAACAAGGTTTTATTTTTGCGATTCTGTTTGCCTTAAAAGCTAGTGGCAATGTGGAAATCTAAACACGCGCCGTAGAGTTTATATCCACCTCATACAATTCCATCTAACATCATCTACAACGGCCATAGTAAGGGGTGGATACTACGCGGGCTTACCTATAACACTACAACATAGAGTTGAACTATAGCATCACTTTATTACAGCCGTATTCATGTATAATGGATCACTAGATAAGAGTCAAAATAAACCGCCAGTTTCATGTTGATGAATGTTAATCTTACTGAGCAACATTGTGTCCTTTCAAATCATCGTTTAGAAACAGTTTTTGATGGTTTTAGCATTCAAAACATCCTTTCATGTATGAATCTACTTTTGTTTCAAAACTTTCTATAGTATATTGCCATGAAAACACATCATTGATGGATTACGAGTTGCTTGTGGTCAACACTTGAATAATGAGATGTTGCAAGTGTCTTGGTCACAATGTCAACGATCTTGAAAACAATACTACCCATGGAAACCAACACTTGTGAGCGTTGGACAGATTGGCAACGATACATGTGTTTAGGCTTTTGTTGATAACAGTAGATCCAAATGTCTGGATTACAATGTATGAATCTGATGATTATGCAAACAAACTCTAAACAACGATAGGCACCATTTTCAAACACGTATGTTGTTCTAAACAGTATTCCATTCCATAAAACAGCCGTCTGATCAAATATGGTCCATCACTCATTCAACAACGGCATGAAGATTAGAGTTGCATATGATGCATTTTTGAAATCATGCAGAAAATGGTTCGAGTGTAATAAAGAATGGGTTTATCTGAACCATTCTAAACGCCAAAGGATTGAGAATAAAGTCAATTTCTAGTAGAAAAACAACATATTCAACCATTGTTTATTCCAGAGCAATGACTGCAAGATAGTATTCCATTCTACGTGAATACGGCTGTAATTTGATTCAAATAGTCTACCAACTTTTGCCTTGATAGACATTGTTGCAGCCCAAATTGAGTTTACACATGTTGAAACATAAAGGCAGAAAACTATTTGGATCAAATGTGTGATCAAGACTGGCCATTATTTGGATCTAGAATACAGCTGAAAGCTCGCCATCCAAGAGCTATATATTTATGAATGCAGAGAATTGCGTAGATCTGCACAAAAAAGAACGGTGTGTGCCCATCCAGCATACTCTCCAAATACTTCCCTAAATGCTTCGCCAATATGCAGATACAGCGACTTTGTGATAGTTTTTGCTGATGATCCAACCATGCCGTAATCTCGTTGGGCAATCTGCCATACATGTGTGTCTACAGGAATTGCTCCAATTTTATCCAAGCTATTGATAGGAATTCAATCAGTACAGAAATCAAGTACTTTAATCAACAATCCCATCAAAACATACCTCATTAAACAGATACAATCTGAAACTTTAGGTCCAACCCCAGGCAAGCTCAGCAACTCAGTATGCGCGGCTTGATAGGATATATCTCGAAGAGAGTGCAACCATTTTGATCCACCTCTTTCAAGAATCAGCTTTGCGCTGCCAACAATGAATTTGGCACGATACCCAAATCCAAGTTGTCTCAATCGTTGTTCAACATCATCGCCGGCCAATGCCTTGATCTCTGGAAATGTATAAAACACAATATGCTCTCCTTTGTCATTTCGAAGGGAATCGATGCGTGTGCCATACTCTGCACACAACGATCTGATCATGGATGAAATACGAGGAATATTGTTATTCGAAGAGCAGATGAATGAAAACACATTCTCGCTTGGGTCTTGACGAAGAACTCGCAACCCAATTAGATTTTGAGCCGTTACTTTTTTGGCAAAGTTTGAATCAAGAAGCCAGGTCTTGTAAAGCAATTCAAGACTTGAACCCAATTGAAAATAGTCATATAGGATAAGTCTGGCTTCAGTGAGTGAAATGGTATCCGAGTAAAAATGAAACAGCACATCGGTATCTAAAATCGAAAAGTGTCAGCTAAACTCATTCCAACAAAAACTGCTGCAATCCAACTTGACCTGTTTGAAGAAGTGAAACTAGATTCTGAAGAATGACACCTGCCCAGATATTGTCGCTCAGTTTCACCCATCGAAACGCTTGTCCACAAAGAAGCGATCGGGTGATACGGAGCTCAGAAGGTGGAACACCCAACGAATGCCACATACTCATCAAGAACTGCAGACCATTCTTTCAACATCAATTCAATGATCGCAATCGATCTGATCACGTGGTAAATGCCATGTGCGTGTCTGGACAAATTCTGATTGTCCGCAACTTGACAAAAACATGCTCGGCATTGGTCAGCAGCAGTCACCGCTGATACAGAAACAAAAGCTACTGCTTCAAGAAAAACAGGAATATGTACATGAACGAATAAAGACAGACATTTCTTCCACGGCAAAACGAACGGTAAATTCCTTGTTCATTCATCCTGACATGAATCAACCATTGAAATAATTAGATCGACGCAAGATTGAGCCAATGTAGCTGAACATATTTGATTCAATCTATTATTCAATTGTTTTTACTGCATAGATTGCATATCTACGACGCATTCCTAACGAGGATGAAATTGATTCAAAGCAGTCTTTTGATCAGCAAAACCAACTGCTGATTCCTGTCAAGACTGGAATCAATCTTGTTGGAGCAACTCGTGAATCAGTCACAATTTGTCTTGATACTCCCGGCGTCAGTGGATTGCATGCGGTTATTGGTTAGTAAAATTATGTATTTTACACCAATCTCAACGTTTGAAATGTGCATACTTGATGCCAATTTCACGCTGATCCTTTACTAGAAAACTAATTGTAATAAAATCGTTACATTCAATCAATATAGAGGTATCATTGGATGGCGCAGAGCACTTTGTTCAAGATCTGGATTCCACCAACGGGACTTCGCTTGGAATAACTCAATATAGCTTGTTTCCAAATAAACTATACCAGCTCGCACACAACAAAATCATTAGTTTTGGACCTTTTCGATGCCGCTACGAGATGGTAGCCCCAAAAGAGTGTATGCAACACATTGACTATTCACTCAACCCCATAGCTCATGAATCTGATATGGTAAGCTGCGTGTTGGAAAGTGTATGTAATGTATTGCTAATGCAATTTGATTTTGATTAGGAAAAACTCGCTGTTGTTCAGTCTGAAAGCGATGCATCTTTGGCTGATATCCCGCTTGGAGATACTCACATCTCAAGCGATCTTATATCTAAAAGTCAAGACATTTTTTATGATCCAGCCAACGATCCAAATATTGCAAAGACTGCTTCGATACATGATCCACAGTCTTTTAACAACTCGAATCCATTTCTCATATCTCCTGCTACAGAATCTAAATTTCATATTAACAAAGAAGACGACGAGCACAGCTCGTCACAGACTACTGAAGAAATTTGTATGTCCGTCCATCAAGACACTGAAAATCATTACATTGATGGAACCAAACCAATTCAAATGGAAGAATCAGAAATGGAAGAATCAAAAGAGTATAGTTTATCTCAGGACATTTGTATTTCTTCAATGCCACTATCACCAAGTATACTTTCTCCACCATTAATCGATGAAGAAACACAGTTTACGCTTGGTCAGAGAGCTTTGCACAATATTTCAGAGGAACAGGGAGATCATGATCAATTTCCACATGAAGCTGTTGTGTCGCTTCAAATTCAAGATCCATCGCCACTGGTTTTAGATACGTGTTCATTGAATACATCAGAACCTGCTGTTGCTTCGAATAATCTTTCGCATACTAAAACGGATTCTACTGCGTCAGTGTCTGGACTGAATGATACGATGGAATCTGCCACGTGTACTTCAAAAACGTTCAAGACCGTAAAAGAAAATATAATGTCTTTGCCACAACCAGCAGAGGATGTGGGGAACGTTGCAGTAACTAAAGCGAAAAGCAAAAGGGGAAGAAAGTCTAAAGCCGTAGCCGTAGCTGTATCTGAAGTTGAAATAGAGCCAGTATCTAAATCTGATGCGTCTAAGCCATCTGTAACCAATAGTCGTCCACAACGAAGCAAGGTATAACCATATTGATTATACATTTGGATCAACACTTTTAATTTGAATTCATACTGATAACCTAAACTATTTTTTCTTGATCGTGTCATGATAACAGAGATCTTTATCTAAAGTAGAAACCAATCCATTGGAAGTGCAAGCTGACAGTAAAGTAGAGGATCAATATGAACTTGATTTATTTGCTTTTCCAGAAGAACTTCCCAAGAAACCTTTGCAGTCTCGTAAAGCAATCAAGCTTCAGCCTGATTCCGAGTCCATTGTTGATATTGACAATGTGGGTCAGTTTTTTGATACAGAAGCTCCTTCAACTACATCTTCCAAAAAAAGTCGTTCTACAAGAAAATCTGCATGTAAGCTTGGCATATTATACCATGATTTAGCATGTACATGAACTATATATTTCTCACTACATTTTATTTGAATGGATCATCATCCACTAATTTAAATAGTGCACAAAGTATCGCCGTGTTCAAAACGATCTTCGTTAAGCATCGTTTTAACGACTCCTGTCAAAAATAAGTTGCTATTAGACGAAGAAGCAATCGTTTCATCCAATTCTTTGGGGAAAAACTCCAAGCGATCGTTAAAAGAGCCATCTGGCACTCTTTCAGTAGATGATACCATTACAAAGGATCAAGTTGAAAAACCACTCAAGCCTACTAAAAAGGCAAAACACGATCAAACAAAACTATCTTCTATACTGGATCCTGTTTCTATGGTAAGTTATACTAACTTGAAACTTGTTTAGAAAACATGGATTGATACTGCTTATAAATATGTTATTCTATAGAATGATAGTGCTGAGATGAGAGATTGTTCAAACAAGAGTCCTGAGCAACAGGTTCGAGTACTGTTTACTGGTATTCCAGAAAATGATGAGCGTCGAGAGGTACATATCTTGTTTACGACTGTTGTTTTGCCAATCAATCTAACATTGTTTAACTGTAATATTCCAGATTGTGGATATTCTTGGAGGAACGATCGTGAGTACGTGGAGTGAATGCACGCATTTGGTGACTGACCGTATTCGACGCACTGTCAAATTTCTATGTGCTGTTTCTGCTGGAAAACATATTATGGACGTGAAATGGCTCGAGGCATCCAAAAAGGAAGGAGAATTTGCAGGTAGTTAAATATAGTTTTGAATTTTGTTCCTGTTTTGCATTTGGACTTATATTATGGTTTTGGCCACGACAAGGCGAGGCAAAGTATATCTTGAAGGATATCAAAATGGAGAAACTATACAAGTTTACATTGAAAAAGACGCTGGCTGTTGTTAGGAAACGAGGCAATGATCAACTTTTTTCTGGAAAAAACGTTTTTTCTACATCAAGCGTCAAGCCTGGACACGACGAACTTCGTGAGATTTTGGATGCAGCTGGTGGATCGGTAAGTTCGACACTAACCACACATACACGAAATCACCACATTTTCCGTTTATGCTAACTTATTTTTTGGAATCCATTGCAGCTGGTTACAGACATTGATGAAGTTGTTAGTAGTACAATTGCTATTGCAGATTTGCAAGATATTTCCGAATGTGAACGATTGCGAGAGATTGGGGTAGATTTATATACCACAGAGGTGGTTCTTACTGGTATATTGCGACAAGAATTGGATTTATCAAGGTGTGTATTTTTGAGTCTATGAATTGTATGATTGACTTGATATTCACTAATCTTTACATGCAATGCTTTTTTCTTGCATGCCATTAGTCCTCAAAGTGCTCACTGAGAACATGAAAAAATCGAAAAGGTTGAATGCTACTGCGACGTTGGCAGTAAACCAGGGTTATTCGAATTTATCCACCAAAGTTGTTTTATTTTGTGAAACCACTTCTCCTAGCAATTTCTAAACTATGAGTTTCGTATTAAAGATATGCGTCATGAATAATGAAGTATTTGATTCCAATAAGCCAAGAATAATTGTCAAATCCGAGCTGATCATC
This sequence comes from Batrachochytrium dendrobatidis JAM81, assembly GCF_000203795.2. Classification (NCBI taxonomy): domain Eukaryota; kingdom Fungi; phylum Chytridiomycota; class Chytridiomycetes; order Rhizophydiales; genus Batrachochytrium; species Batrachochytrium dendrobatidis. The sequence continues at coordinate 1,122,268 of NW_006281106.1, forward strand.
CAACTTGCAACAATCGCGAACATTGGCATTTCAAACTTTTATGCTTTCATCGCAGTAGCGACAATGGGTATGAAAATGAAAAGATGAGCATTATCAGAAACCCTAACCCTTGGTGATGCTCTTTTACACATATTGGTAGATTGGTTGCTAATTTGAATGGCATAAACATTTATCAATCGTATCTCCTGTACCGCGGCGACAATCGGACTCAACACAACCAGTCTGCTGTTCCTTTTGATTCAATACAGTAAAATGTCACCTATTTGATCTAGCAACGATTATTTGCCGAGTTGGGTGGTGGATTTGTTCTGACACGAGAGCTTTGACATCTCATCTATACAGTCTGTAGGCTAACCTAAACCAATTGTGCAGTTTTACAAATGGAGAATTCATGCTTTTGAAAAACATGATGAAATCGAGTTGAAATAAAGACGACTATTTTTCATCCCGTTCTCATTCATTTTGTCTTTATAAACTTTCCTGTATAAACAGATTGGGATAACCAACCAAAACAAACTCAAATGCTTAAAGCCAGCACTGATGAATTTGAAGTAGCGGAATTAAGTCCCAATGTAGCAGAATTACGACAGTTTTGGGAAGTACTAGGCAAGCCGTCCCAGATACAACCACTCAACTCTCCACATAAACGAAATCGACAATGTACTCCACCTCTTCAAAACCAAAACCAAGAAAGCGATGCAACGACCATCCCATGCATTGACGAAAATATAGGTATGATTGACTTGTCCAATAATGGGTTTGCTAAAGGGTTGTGTTTGACATGATATCGACTCTGCAGCTTTGGCTATCTACAACCATCCGTATCTTCTACGCGTCTTGGTTTTCATTTCAAATCGTCCAATGTTGGACTGTTCTCGTTACTGACTCTTGCATATGTATAACACTAGTCTTTGCATTGAAAACACTGGTAGTAAACAATACTAAAGTCACTGAGATAGAATTCTGTTGCACGTTGTGTCAATCAGCATTTGTATTGCGAGCTGCCCATCAATGTGTGTCGTCCGATGATCCATCGCAGCCAGATACACATAAACGACAACAAGGACTGGAATGGTATCGTAATCAAAAATGTGATCATATCAACATGATAATTTAAAGTAAATGAGTACACCAAAAAACAACTCTTGCAATGGGACGAATTTACGAATTAAAAAAGTTGAACAATGAATAGATGAACACATTTTGAATCGTTTTTTGTAAAGTATTATTTGAAGTGTGTAGATTTCAAACCAAAATTTTATTTTAGCTAATTTTGTGAACGACAAGCCATTCAATATTGCTGGATATGGATGCTCAAGCCCAACAAAACAAACATGGAGCAATAGAATTGCCTCATTGGAATGCAGACCATTCATCCTGAGTTGTATCTCGTGGAGGAGGTGAGTTTCCAAAAATGGGTTTAGATACAGAAAAACTGGCATTGGGTACACTGCTACCATTTGATGGGATAGAGAATCCGGCAAAGTCAGGGATACCGCTTGATTTCTGCGTTGGTGGTGCAGCGTGTGTGGATACTGGGTTAGACGGGAGATCGACAATACGTTGTATAGCAGGTACAGATTGAAAGCCACCAAAATCGGAAAATGATGATCGCGAAGTTTGCATTGGCGGAACTGCAGCACTATTCGAGGAAGAGAAGTTGGAAAAATCACCAAATGCATTGGTCGGAGTCATTGTAGGCTGGTTTGTCAATGGACTCATTCCAGATCCCAAGCCTACTTTCATTGTAGCGGGTTGTGGAGCAACCGCTGAAATATTCGATGAAAACAAAGATGCTGATCCAGATGGTAATTGAGATGCATGCAATGGTTGGATAGATTGAGATGGAATAGAAGCAAAGCTAGCAAAATTTTGGGAAGCTGGTTGAGCAGGCATCTGAGCAGGCATCTGTGCGCTCATGCCACTATTAGCTGGGAATGAATATGGCATGGGAGAAGTAGCCATATTAGCAGCTCGAACAGGGGATGGTGCTCCATAAAGTGACAGGATCGAGCTTTTCATCGAGGTTTGAGCCTGCTGCTGCTGCTGTTGACTCGATGAAGTAGGAGCAGATTGAAACGCATCAAATAATTGCTGGGATGCTGACGAAGAGCTCGTAGTCGGAGCAGGTTTTTGATTGGTTGAGGGAAATCCAGTACCGAGTAGATCGAAACTGGCAGATCCTGTTTCGCTCGGCTTTACGACATTCTTTCAAATTATAAAACAAATGTCTGGTAAATTCACTCTGCATTAAACCTACCAATCATATAAAAATATTGATAAATAATTAGATACTTACAGTAACAGCAACATCTTTGCGAGTATTGCCAACACCCAGCGTATCTGGATCGGGAATAGGCCCCTTCATGCAATACTGCTTGCGTTCATACTTGGCACGAATAAACTGATCAATGTTTGACTCTGGAGGCTCCATATCACGAGGCCAATCATGTTCCCAGTACAGACTAGTAGATCCATATCAATTATATTGTCACAGGTTAAATCCAATATTTCAAACTATTCGCAAATCATGAAATCAATCTTACTTGGCTTTGGCATTTCCCCAACGTTTCATGTTCTATTGGTTCGGTACAATTGTTGGTGTGCGGGTTATTGTGTTGCGTCAATTAAATCTAAAGTTTAAAATAAATATTTCATAAACCTACCTCGATCTGCTCTGGTGTCCAGGTATCCAAATCAGCAGATTTGACTATTTAAAGTGAAAGATCAGGCAAGTGAAGATATTAAAGTCACAACCTCGAATGAATTTGGTAAAGCATTCACTATCATTGTATATCGACCTCAATTAAAGTAGACAATGGCTTAAATTATGAAAATTCTGACATACCCTTGGAGATATGAGTACCAAGAGATCGATGAATTCCACTGCAGCGAATACAAAAGAAGATGCCCAGATTCCACGAAGCCCAGCGAGGATCTAGTTGTAAACGAGATTAAACCAACAGTGAGTAGTCTAATTCACAAGTGCAATACGAAACCAGCAACAGTGTCATCCACTACAATGAAGGAAATCATGGAGTATATCAGATGCTGCTGGTCTTGAATAGCAATACAGATTCTACTTGTTGAAAATCGTGGAAGCTTTCCAAGTTTTTAGAGCATCTGGCACTTGGTACATTATCCAATCGCAAGAAGCATCCATCATTGAATCCAAATAAGATGGCAAGACCATAAGCAGTATTATGAATGGTCGCTGATTCAGTTCATTTTAACCCATTGTCAAGGCAATGTTCTCTTGTATTAACCAGGATTCGATAACATGATTAACAGCAGCGAATCATCAAACAGCTACTGGAGAATATGATTCATAGCCATGCAGTGATGCAGCTTGAACTAAACCCACCTCGTTTGCGACAGTCGCTACACTTTCTGTTATCACTCTGCATCATCAGCTCCTTGAGGATCTTGGTATGTTTGTCATTAAGAGCCTTGTTATCCTGACGCTCCGTCCGCGTTGACATTGTTTTTGTTGGGAAAAGATTCGAGTTGTTTGCCGACGTGGTTTCAGCCCGAATCTTTGGATTGAATCAACGCCAAATCGTGTTTATTTCAACAGTAATAAAATGGAATAACATTTTGTATTCAATTTAATTCAATTTTGAAATGATGGAATTGATTGGATCTGGATCCCTGCAGTAACGAATGACAGTTTGTCCATACTGGACTTGAGAACAGCGATCCAGGTAAATCCATCTGAATGGGTCTGGAAACCAGTAGACCGCTATCAGTTTTTTGTACAACATAGATATTAACACGACCATCTATAGATGAAATCGCTATTTGCATGCAGTTTTTAATTCCAGATGCCACGACAGATGGACTGGAAAACATTGGTGCAGTGGTAGTATTCGAATAAATACATTCACCCAATGCCATATCTATAATGATTACTTTGTTTCCGTGAGATCCAATACATGCAAAACAATTGTTTTCAATTTGAAAAATACTTGGTGATGAAAATACTGGTCCATTCATGTAGATTCGCCATATCTAATGCGTTGTTGACAACAAATCAGATCATTGCACAAGATTGAAACGTCCATACTGTTGAATTGATAAACTTACTTGGTTTGAATTCGAAGCTATTCCATATACATATCCATCAACGCAACCAACAACAATCGTATCACCGCATAGTGAAAGAGCAGGTGATGAAAATATCGGTTTATGCGTATCGGTCAGATACACTTGCCAAATCAATTGTCCATCCATCCCAATTCGAGCCATTTTTCCTTGTAATGTACAGGCATAAACACATTGATTGGCAGTATCAATAGTAGGTGATGAAAATACGGCAGCTCCAAGATTGAGTTTCCACTTTAATCTAGCATGAGACTTTATCAAATCAGATTGCTCTGAATGACTAGAAAAATCCAGTGCATATATATGATGATCGTGAGATCCGACCAGTATAAATCCAGTAACACTATCAACCACGGGTGATGACTTGATTTGCTCTTCCGCCTTGAACTGCTTTATAATTTGTCCATCAATAATCGCTACACCGTATACCATACCATTATTACAGCCTATCATTTTCAAATCATTGCAGGTAAATATAAAACTTGATCTTTCATTTTAGCTATATTGTAATACAAACTATAACTTACCGACAACAACTAAACTATGCAATGGATCTGAAAAATGACCAGAACCAGTCCACAAACATGCCGAACTTTCAATACGATCAGGAAGGTCGCGTTTCCATAACACCACACCACTATCTATATCGACAGCAGCAAGCATTCCAGAATGTGACCCAACAATTGCAAGACGTGTGTGGCTTATAAAAAGGTATTGGTTAATAAAACTGCATATATGGAAAATTGCTGCCGTGTGGTCATTGATGCATGATACCGCACTATGGCTTACCTATTTGACGTTGTGCTGTCAAGAAATACAACAAGAGGCGATGCATCAATACATTTTTTGAAATCTACTGTCCAATCCAAAGTTATTTGAGCTAATTCATACATGGGGGAAATACAAGGTATTTGACATGCACGACCCCAAGAATAGCACAAAGTGGCTGTAGGATCCCAAGTCGTGTCTAGTGTTTTAATTAAGCTTTGGTTTAAACCATTGTCACTGTGGCTTAAACTTCTTGGTCTTTTTTTACAATTTGATGGGTATAAACTTGGTGAGCGAGAAAGTAAATCAGCAATTTTGACCACTGCTATATCCAGCTGCTCATGAAGTATTATACCAAGTATATCTCTATCAAAATGATCTGGTTAGATTGTACAATACTGGAATTACCAAATTAAAATATTGAAAACCCACTGTTGCAAACTTGACTCTTTAGATTGTAAATGAACCGAAATATTGGTTAGTTCCTTTGAGGCACAAAGTGCCGTAAGACTAGTCCCGCCTTCTGAAAGAAAATATGTGTTTGATTTTACATTTTGATCTGGATTCTTGAATGAAAAGTGATGTTCAAGTACAGATCTAACCATGGTGCAGAGATCTAAATTAGATTCAATGTTATGAATGTTTGAATCTTGAGAAATGCAATCTTGTGCACATATTTCCAATCTCCGATAGTCAATCTAGTCGTATTTATAAAATGCATTTAATATTCAAAACCCAAGATCAATCTAATCCAAGCACGCATGTCAAAATGAATCAATTCACTCACCTTTCCGTGATTTGTGACTGGGTACTCATCTAAAATGCAGATTTTATCGGGGCGAGCATAAAATGGGAGATTGCTTGATACATGATCTTTAATTTGAGTCAACACTTTCTCCACTTTTGCTTTTAAAATATATAGATTAGTTGGTGCATTGCTTGATTTTAACTCAACCCTATCAACTCACTCTTGTCTATTTTAACACATGCCACAATGGATTTGATGCCCATGTTCACATCTGTCGGGTCCTTTAACATAACAACTCTATTAAAATGATCAGCAAGTTTAATTGAACTCATACAACAACTTATATCAATGCTGACAATAGTATATAGACAAATAGTACTTACTCGCAACGACAAACCCCGTATACAGCTTGAATAGTATGGGAAATAGAATCTAAATGGATACGATATCCACTACGCTTGACTTGTCTATTAGTACGTCCAATAATTGATATTTGTCCAGTGCTTTTATTTTGAAAGGCTAAATCGCCTGTTGGCCGCATTCTGCAATGATTATTTAAAAAATCTTGAATAAATTTGGTGGTTTACAATCAAGAATTGATTCAAATCACATACATTTTTGGAATGGTCTCGTCGCCAACAAAGCAAATTCGGTTTGAACCACCGTGATATATTTCATACTGTTTATCCTCCTGTGTTGGGTTAGCTATATCTGGTTCAACATCTTGCAACTTCATCACGGTATAGTCCAAGACGTAATGTATTGAAGATAGAAGATCAGGTTGATATAGATCGATTTGAGTAAGAGAAGTCCACACGCTGCATTCTGTAGTCCCATAAATATTCCAAAGTGAAACATGATTTGTATTACAGTCTTGAACAAGATCGTATAGCTGTGCTGGAAAAGACTCGCCTCCTAAAATAATATTTGAAACTGTAGTATGCCTCATAATAAGATTGAATTGCTGATGCCTGCTGAATCGAAGAAAAAGTGAAGGAGTTCCAAAAAAATACGAGACTCGATTTTGTATGATATAGTTGTACAGTAGATTTGGAGTTTGTATGAATTCATCGGGCACGATCACTAACGAGCTACCAGTGGTAAGTGGCAAAAGCAATTCAATCATAAATGGATCGAATGTTGGTGCAGAGATCAGTATAAATCTTTTGATTGATGATTCTTGCTGGAGTTGAAGTCGTAAACTGAATGAATGAAATTACAAATCCAGTCAATTCACGCTCAATAAAGTATTGATTAAAAGTGGTTTGAAAATAAAATATACCTTATTTCGTGAACATTTGTAGATAGAGTATTACGGGGAACCCGCACAAGAAGTCCACCCTTTTCACCTCGTGTAGTTCCTGAAGTTCGGATAACATAAGCTAGCTCGGCCTCATTATATGTTGATTCCTGATCTAAAAACATTTTTGGATTGTAGAGCATATTTGATCAAAAATGAATATTAGTACACCATTGATTAGATGTTGGTTAAATCAAACAGTCGTATCTACAGACTAACCACAGGTCTTGGATGTATCAATGGCGACACAAAGCTCAGATCCAGATAAGCAATCTATTTGATCACTCATATTTATGTTGCTTGTTGAAAAACTGTTGCCAGAGCAGATTTCATGCAGCTGATTGTGCATGCCAATGATATATTTTAAAGAGGGTATTGAATCAATTGTTTTTGAAATGTATAGTCGATCCATTGCGAGATTTGACAAGGGAACAAAAACTGCCTTGATTCTCCATAAAGCCAAAACCAATGCAATGATGGGCAATCCTCGCCCAAGGACAGTACCAACATAAGTACCACGCTTGACTCCGATTGTTTTGAGCTGGGTTACCAACACACCAACAAGACTATCTAGTTGTGCATAAGTGATCTCGACAGTAGTGTCGGAGATTGAATGAGTTGAAGCGATGAGAGCAATATTTGAGGGGGTTTTTGAGCAGCAATTGTCAAACAAGCGAAGAATGTCGAGAATAGAATGGCAGTTGGTCATCATGTAGATTTGACATGAAAACACTCCAAAACCAAAACTCGAATGCGAGAGTAACCCTGAGGATGATACGTAGCAATGGAAAGCAGTAAGCCTATGCCATGACTCTTACTATGATCAAAACATATAGAAAACAGTGGTTTTGTTCAGTACTAAACTTGCAGTTTAAATCTACAAGTTTACAGAGAATCCACACATGCAATCGATGGAGTTTTACGAGCAGTAACTGGCTGTCAGCAGTGCGTCAAATACACCGTAAAAGTCATGCAAACTACTCACTGAAAGCGGGGAAACCCAACTCAGTTCAAGGTAATCAAAATATAGAAAATTACAATCTGTTCAGCGCAACACCGTCGATTACTCGATGAATGTATTTCTAGTGAACTTCACGCTGGTCAACTTTGGTGTTCTTGAGTGGAATTTTCTTTACTTCACGCTAGTGCTTTTCAACTGTAACCAATCGATAGTACTGCAGTCATTGTATTGATCTTCAACTCAATATTAGTTAATCTGGAATATTTCTTTTAAACAACACATTGATACTTATAAATAGCTTCTTCAATGACATCGTTTAAACCTCCGACTTTCTTTTCAGGAAATGTGTTGAAACCAGATGAGGACAATAGAGATTACCAAATCATCACTCTTGCCAATGGATTACAAGCTGTTGTTATTTCAGACCCTTCTACGGACAAGGCTGCTGCTGCTATGGATGTTCATGTAGGACATCTATGCGATCCTGAAGGTGTAGCTGGACTGGCTCATTTCTGTGAACATTTACGTAAGTTGAATAACTGCTCGCTTGGCTAACAAAAGGCCAATTGATATTTACAGACATGCTCGTTATATCTAACCTACTTGTTCATGTATTTCTATATTAGTATTTATGGTTAGTGTCATCTATTTATTTGATCATCAATAGAATGATCTGCTTGACTTGAACCCAGCAAGAAACTATTCTATTATGCCAGGGTTACTTCAACTCAATTGAGTGTCTGGCAGGCTGCATGTTCAACTCTTCTTTGATGGCGTGTATTAAACTGTTTTTTGGTTTGTGCTAATTATCATCTTTATATAATCTTTTTAATCCAAAATTCAATTGCAGGGCACTGAAAAAGTATGTATATCGTGCAGTCATGGCTTCGTTTGTGCTACTAAAACAAAATACTGATAAAATAGCATTTTTAAAATATATAGTATCCGCAAGAAAACGATTACTCTCAGGTAGTTTTACTAGCTGCACTAATGATTAAACTTGTTGCACTCAACAATTTCGCTTTTTGTTTCTACTTTGAATATTCTTGATAGTTTCTATCTGAGCATGGCGGACAATCAAATGCATTCACCAGTGCTGAAAATACCAGTACGATACTACTGCAATTGCTGAGCATCATTTTTGTTGGACTCTTGCTGAATGTGTTTTGACAGATCTCATTGGTGCATGCCACTAACTCTGGCTTAATTCTAGACTATCATTTTGAGGTCTCTGCGTCTAATCTGGAAGGTGCTCTTGACCGATTTGCACAGTTTTTCATCTGTCCACTTTTTTCTGAATCGGGCACAGATCGTGAACTCAATGCTGTTGATTCTGAACATAAAAAGAACATACAAGTTGATACCTGGAGAAATTACCAACTCCAGAAAGATTTATGTAATCCAAAGCATCCTTTTGTTAAATTTGGGACAGGTATTGATCTGATTGTCGCAGCATTTAAACCATCAAGCTTCACTGTGATTATATATTGACTTGCTAAGATGTAATGAACCATCACCTGATTATAAATCATGCACATAGGAAATTTGGAAACACTCAAGGATATTCCCCTCAGTAAAGGAATGAATCTTCGAAAAGTGCTTTTGGAATTTCATGATAAATATTACAGTGCAAATATTATGAAACTGGCTGTCGTTGGAAAAGGTAAGATTTGCTATAGCGGATTCTCAGCTGTTTACTATTTATTTTTATACTAATACGACATTATATACACATGTGCGCTGTTTCTGGTTTGGCTTACTAGAACCCATCGAGACGTTGGTGGAATGGGTAGCTTCCAAATTTTCGGATGTCAAGAACAAATCCATTGATGTACCAATTTTTTCCAATGATGCACTTACTGCAGCCGAACTTCAAAAAGAAATTCTTGTCAAGCCAGTCAAGGAGACTCGCACACTAACTTTAACCTTTCCCTGTGCTGACACAAGGAAACTTTACAAGTGCTCTGTAAGTGGGATAAATATCATGCTTGTCGGCATTTTTCGTACACTCATCTACTTTTAAACCATAAAATTACAGCCATCGCAATACGCATCCCATCTAATTGGCCATGAAAGCAATGGCTCAATTCTGTCTCTCCTTAAGAAAAAAGGTATTTGTATAGAATTATAAGATGATGGGTTTCAATATATTAGAGTGCACGCTTGTATATTGATTTTGTTGTAATTTTAGGATGGGCTCATGGACTTACCGCTGGAAATAGCGGTATGGGCGCTCGAGGGTTTGAGTTTATGAGAATAATTGTTGAACTGACTGAAACTGGGCTTGGTATGATATCAAATATCAATGCATGTATTGTGTCTGGATTGATGCTAATAGAATTTGATGATCTTTCCATTTGGGCTAGAAAACTACGAGGATATTATTGAAATCATTTTCCAGTATATTGCTTTGATCAAAAGCACTCCTATTGAAGAGTGGATATTCCACGAAGTAAGTACTTGAGAGTTGTTGTCAAGCTTTATACTTTAATATATAATATTTATTTTTTTGGTTTACAGGCACAAGCCGTTACCTCCATTGCCTTTAGATTCAAAGAAAAGTCTTCTCCATTTGCGTATGCTAGCACTCTTGCCAAGAACCTTCAACTCTACGAGCCTCAAGATGTCATTTCTGGTAGCTACTTGTTGGAGTATCTTGACCGCGATGCAATCAAGGCGGATTTGAGTTTCTTGAAGCCAGATTCATTTAGGTGAATACATACTTTGTTGTTGTATGTTTATCTTAAAAACTTGACTTTTAACTAGTATTTTTACAGAACTATGATTGTTTCACCAAATTTTGACACTACTGGATGGACTGAAGCCAATTACTATGGAACAAAGTATTCTGTCAAGGACTTTACCGAGTCTCTCAAAAAGGTATGCAACCACAACTCTTGCTTGTTTATTTTTATACTTTTTACACGGTCATAATGTTTTTGAACTTGAAAATCTAGCGTCTTCTGAACATCAAGTTGAACTCTGAGCTGAGTCTTCCAGAAAAAAACACCTTTATTCCCGAAGACTTTACTGTTGAGAAAAAGATTGTTGAAAACCCCAGCACCCATCCTATGATTATTATGGATTCGCCAATTCTTCGCATATGGCACAAGCAAGATGACACCTTTTTTGTTCCCAAGGCGAACATCTTTTTTGGCATTACTACACCACTTGCCTATCAAGATGCAAAATCATGTGTTCTCACAAGGCTATTTACTGATTTATTCAAAGATGAGCTCAATGAATTTTCATACTATGCAGAGGTTGCAGGGTTGCAATATCTTTTTGACAACACTGCTGGTGGCATGACTCTTTCCATCCATGGATATAACGACAAGATGCATATCCTGCTTGACAAAATTGCTGGAAAACTCAAAGAATTTGTTGTGGATGAACAGCACTTTGATCGTATTAAAGACCAGGCAAGTCGTATTAAGATGTTTGAACATTGCATTGGTATCTGGCTTGCTTACACTATCCACCATGCTGATACGTGTTACTTTGATACCATTATATAATAGCTGGCAAAATCGTATAGAAATTTCGATAGCGAGTCACCGCATACACATGCCATTTACAGAATTACTCAGATAACCCAGCAATTCATGTTTTCCAATGAACAAAAACTTGCAGCACTCGAGCCTCTTACATCCGGAGATGTGCAGGCATTTTATCCCAGTCTATTTCAGAAAATCCATATCCAGCAGCTGGCTCACGGCAACATCACCAAGCAGGTAACATTTGACTCGGCAGTATTTGAAATGGATGAATCCAACCAACGTATTTTTTCAAACCATTTACCTATTATTTCGTACATTCTAGCATGCAATTGATATTGGAAAAATATTAGTTGACCGATTAGCGCCTACTGAACTGCCAGAATCGCAGCGTTTTTGGAGCATGCCAACTTATAAAATTCCTGAAGGTGTGTCGATCCTGTACCTTGCAATTGTAGATGCGTGAATCTAACAGTAGTCGATTGTTTGAAATAGGAAAATTGTTTATTCATACTCGCAACGTACCCAACGCCGAAAATCTGAATTCGGCAATCGAGTATATTTTACAGATTGGGTCGATTACTGATCAAAAAGTACGCATTATGCTAGGTTTGATTTCTCAGATTGGTCAAGAGCCAGCATTCGATCAACTTCGTACCAAAGAGCAACTAGGCAAGTGGAATGATATGTCAAAGCACACATGCATTTTCAACTTGTATTTGCCAAATTTTGTGTTATTAATACCTGTACGACTATCTAGGTTATCTCGTAGGCACTGGCATGCGTAAGCAAACTGGAATGATGTCGTATCGTGTCGTTGTTCAAAGTGAGAGGGATCCTGCTTATTTAGAGCATCGCATTGAAGCATTCTTGGCTAAATTTGAGGTATGCAAAGTGGTGGTGTTTTTAAATCATCCATCAGCGTATGTGCCTTGTAGTCCTTTCAACCTACTTACTCGTGTTTAATGGTATATTATGAATAGTCGATCCTTACAGACATGCAGCCAGAAGATTTCAAGAAACACCGAACGGCTTTTACGACAAAAATGCTAGAAAAGCTAAAGAATATTGGACAAGAATCCAGCCGATACTGGAGCCACATCAACTCGCTTTACTACGACTTTGAGCAGAATCTGCACGATGCTGAACAAATTCAGCATGCAACTCAAGAACAAGTCATTGAATTTTTCAAGCGTTATATCTCGCCAAACTCGACTCTTCGACACAAACTTTCCATCCATATGCGCAGCCAAAAAAACGGGCAGGAGACTGGACCAGAAGGCGAAGCTATTTTGAAAGGATCAATTGTATTGGACGAGAGCACCAACTTGGATGCGTTTAAAACTGGATTAGAGTTGACTGATTATGCCAAACCTATCAAGCCTGTTGAAACATGGCTTTCTGAATAAAATAACTGGCATTTCCAGCTTATTTGGTATATAGTAGAATGTTGTAACTGACTCGGTTGTGGTTTAAAGTTTAATAGGATCTACTTTCACTGATTAAATCAATACAAGGCTTAAAAGTAGATGTCGATATTTATTCTTGAATCTAAAACTGATTACAATCATCACTGCTTGCAATAGTAACCGATAATCTGAGCAAAAACTACAATACACCAGTATTAATACCAAGCAAGCCATATGGTGTATATCAAACAAAACATACCATGGAATCTACTCCACCTCACTTTTGACGAGGTGGTTTCACGGTTGGGATGTAGTGAAAGCAGTCAGCGTTCACAGTGCATGAAATGTCCGTATCGACCGGAATCACATGTATATCATCCTACACAACACACATTGAATGTAAATCAAACTAGATACTATTGGATCCTACTAGGCACTGCCATTTGACAATGATATAAACATGGTAACGCGACAAAAAGGCAATCCTTCACCCATGACATTTTACAAATGGAAAATAAGATGTTGGTACACCAACAAACGTATATTGAGTGTAGTGATTAACATACCATGACTTGGCATTTTTGGTTTACGCAACCTTTGAGACAATGCTCTGTAGTTCCACAAAAGCGATATTGGAGATACGACACAGGAGTCGTGGTCAAATTAGCTTTCCAGCAATATCCTTCCTCGCATCCACAGTAAATTCCAGTGCAGGCTGTTTCTGCAAAGACGGTAGTAGACAGAGCGCTAACAACTAAAAGGGTTTTCTGGAATCGCATAGTATGATTCTGTATTCACGTAAAATGGAACACTAAATAAGAGTGCAGAATGCATAATAAACAGCCAGTCACGTGAAATGATGGACGCAGTTCCCACTCAATTTACTAGACAAGACTATAATTTTAAACTCGAAATGTATTGGTCTTTTTTTGGTAATCACCGAATCCACACGTTTTCTTTTGAAGCTTAACAAGGCTTTGAAAGAGTTGGATTATTGATGTTTTGCGAATATCGGCAGTGGATTTGAATGACATGAGCATCTATCGACCGTGTTTTGTATACCACGGCAACTTTGGCTTTTTTGCATGACCAGTTTTTTGATTCGACTCAATACAGGACATTAATCTTTTTAGTTTGTTCTGATGGGAAACTTTGGTGCTCTGCCTATACAGTCTGTACGCTAACGTACAATAATCATGCAATTTTACAGAGAATCTAAGTTGAAAGGATACAACAATCTTCCAATGCTATCAAAATGTTTAAAATGATGAAACTGGGTGTCTTGCAAAGAATCAATGTTTATTTGGACTGTGGGTTAGAATTCCATAAATATTTGATAATGTAGTTTGTATCTCCATAAAACGGTCTGAACAGTTGACATATTGGCATTTAACAACTCCATTATTTAAATGTTGACATACTAGTGTTTGATTTGAACAGTGGGAATGTAATGGTAGCAGTCCGAGGTTCGAGCACACTGTATATCAGTAATCACAGGACCGATTTGAGAGGAATCCTACAAAATGCAAAGTTGAAGAGAATAAACACAAACCCATCAAGACATGGTTAGCATTACGATTGGTATAATTTATCAAAACGATGGTATTTGAAAAGTCAAATAGATTGGTAGCCAAAAAACTTACAGCTACTTGACAATAGCCATCAACGCATCCCTTGAGACAGTCTTCTGTGCGTTCACAAAACCGATCCACTCTGAATGAAGTTGGGTTAACAGCAGAATTAGCTTTCCAGCAATATCCCAATTCGCATCCACAGTAAATTCCAGTGCATGCTGTTTCAGCCGAAACAGTTGTTAAAGCAAGACCAAGAAGGTAGAAAATAGAGCTCAAGCGCATGGTTTACGATGATTCTGTATATGAATAGTATAATGGGGCGTAATAGATGATCAAGATGATTATTTTATAGGAATGAAGGCCATCAAACGATTGTTTTGGAATGTGTGGTGGCACTAACTCTAGTTGTCACATTCATTGCTGAGCCATCTGGAAAAACAAGCAATTGACTGCATGACTACAACTGCGTATTTACGCAAATGGAAGAATAAATGTCTGCGCATAATAAACAGTTTTATGAAATGGCCGAGTTTAATGAGCAATATTGTGTCTATTGACAATTGACTAATCTTCCGTATGCTCGTTGTTGTGTAACTGACAAATCTTGATTACTATCCCAACAAACCTCACATTTGTTAAATCTCCAGCTGGGCATTACAAGTAAGCATCGAGTGATTGGTATGTCATTGTATTCCCGAGATTAGGTTCTTGAACTAGAATGTATCCGAGATGTTAGAATACAACAAAAATGAGTTGTGTTGATTGGAGTGTTTAATCCACTCGATTTGTAATAGGAAAGCATACCGAATATTCATTCTTCATTTCAGAGCGGTGACTGCAAGATAAAGTATTCCATTTTGCACGAATACGATTGAATTGGACACTTTTCTATAATCGACCTTTTAGTATTGATTTCAGGATGGAGGCTCATGGAAATGCTCGACTCCGGCCTCTAATTGAAACCATACGGAGCTTATTAGGTCTTTCACCCTTACTCCTCAATCAGCAGTATGTTGGCAGAGTGACATGCTCTATTGACAAAGATGCCAGTCTTGTTGTAGCTTCCAAAGAATCAGCAACCACTAACTCTACATCAGACCAGCCTGCGTTCCATATCCAAGTTTCTCAGCGTTTCCTGCAAGAAATACAAGAACATGACGGACAAGATCGAGCCTTGGCTGAGCTTGAAGGGTTAATGGTGTTTGCTCTGGTTGCTGAACTATGGACTCCTTTGTCAGAAGCACAAGTGCCAGATTGGCTTGGATCTGGCATTGCCGACTACATTCGACTTAAAGCAGGCCTTGCTCCACCACATTGGAATCGCATGGAGGGAAACAGTTGGGAAGACGGCTATTCTACCACTGCGTATTTTTTGGATTGGGTTGAAACCAATGAGAAACCTAATCTGGTGCATGAGCTAGTCAAGATGTGGTCTACCAATGAGCTTGAATCTAATCAGATTCTTCCATGGTCACACAAGACTTGGGAGCAACTTGTTGGATCAACTCTCGAGACCACATGGAATGCATATCAGAACTCTCTGACATTGGAAATAAATCAAACACATATACACACTGTTTGTGTACCAGATCATGAGGATGGCTGGCCCGCTTATCATCTGGCTCATCATGTTCTTGTAGATGCTCAACAAGCAAGGCTTTTTCGCAGTGCGGTTCCAGATCCAATTGAATGGCTTCGCAAATGTCTCGATATAGCTCTGCGGCTATTGTATATTGATCCATCTCATGCACCTCGATGGTTTCAAACAGTGCGACTGATTCTGCGCCAAATGGATGGTGTAGCCCATACCATCCATGCCGATGCTGGCAAATCTAGAGAAATTCATATTTCTGTGCAGTATATTTCAAGCGTGTACTCTGGTCGCAATAATCAATTAACAGAATTGCAATCGGAATTGAATGGAGTGTTGGTGCACGAGCTGGTGCATGTTATTCAGTATAATGGGTTTGATACTGCTCCAAGTTGGTTGATTGAAGGCATTGCCGACTATGTTCGGCTACATGCAAATCTTGCTCCGCCTCATTGGAGATGTTGTCGAGGTGGCAGCTGGGAAGATGGATATGATCGTTGTGCATATTTTTTGGATTGGAATGATGCACAGCTATTGAAACGCCAGCAATACTCGAATGGACAGCTTACCCAACAACAGAATGATACCAAGCTGCGCCGGGTTGTCCAACTAAATATGCTTTTAAAGAGCCGGAAATGGAAAAATAGTTTGTTTATGGAAGTATTTGATCTTCCGGCTCTGGCTACAATTGAGGATATTTGGACAGAGTATCAACGCGATTTAAAGAAATAAAAATAAAAATACTATTAGAATTCCAATTTGGAATCAGAAACTATACCGTGCCAGTCAGAAGCACATTCATTTTCACAAATAGATGTAACAGGCAAACTAATGCCAGTTCAGATGACAGTTGCAAAACACATGTCTTGAGTGTGATCAACGAGCGATTGGTGGATTAATTTAAACAAATTGGCAACACGCCACAATCTGAACAAACCCGTAAACAACTAAATTTCATTCAAATGCAAATGCCGTTCAACTTGGATATTACCGACTTTTAGCAATCCTACTCAAAATGGCTGGCAATCCTTCGACAGATAGGTGTTGGAAAGATGCAGTGTTTGCTTATACATCGGGAAAACATAACATGGCTCTTTCCTTGTTTCAGGTAAACTCTAACATCTTGTTTCGTATCTAAAAAATTTGACGGTTCAAAAGCTGATGGTATCAGCCAATAGTACCATCTGTGGTCTATAAATACGAGTAATCAAGTGAACTACAGTCACAGGATATTGATGGAATTTTCTACTTGCATATCATTTGATCAGAGTGGCCTGTCTATGCAAGTCCTTTGGTCTGATCTAGACTGTAGTATCCAATTAAAATTAACTGCTTTAATATACCATCACTGCCACAACTCATCGAGCTATTGTTTGGCACTGTAATGAATTTGTCTAATGATATTGACTATTGCATTTACATGTGTATATACTATCAATCATGCATTTTTAAATCCAATACTTGAATCTAACCGATTGCCATTTGAAATCACAATGCATTAGCAACAACCTGGTGACTGTTCTACTTTACTACTCAATCGAGCCTTTGTACTTTCAGCTCAATCGCTTTATACCAAATCTCTTAAAATAACTGCTCAAGTGATTGCACGAGCAGATGAATTGGCACCCTTGGCGCTTTACCACAAAGGTATTATCAATCTAAAACTTGGTCGAGTTGCCGAAGCTGTCGTTGATTTGACCAAAATCATTGGATATGTTAAGCCGCCATTGAATTTTATTGCGACTCCTGGACTCATGGTGCCTTGGGACCTGCATATCTGTGAAGTTCTATTTAATCTGGCACTTGCGCTTTTCTATTTGGAGCAACTGGATTACTCGGGGTCAATGCTCGAAACTGCTATGCACAATATTCAAACTGTCGCTCAACAAAATGCAGTTGCCCGTGCAATTGTGAATGGATTTCAGGTACGCACTTTTAAAATCACCAAAACACCAACAATTGATTCAGTCTAATTTCATGTCGCTTCCCATTCATTGTATAATTCGATTTAGAGTGCAGTGTTGTTTGAGATTCCAACAAATCTCATTTTCCCTCCGCCGCTTCATTACAATGCTCTCTTTTTTGCAAATCGTAATCAAGAGGGGAACAATCTTTCTCTTCCCAGATCTGATGGTGTGAGTACTCTAGATTCCTCGCTAAGTCACGAAAGTGCTGCAAGCGCTGAAGCACTTTTAGCCATGACGTTTAGTTTGGAATCAGACACAGATGTCGATGATGCAAGTGATGCTGTATCTACAGCATTTTCGGATCATTCTGATTTCGATGAAGCACTGGATATGCTTGCAGTGTACCGTCATTCGATGGTGCAAACTTCGTTTTATGAAGCTCAATGGTCAGCTGTGCATAACGAGCGTTTAAATGAAAACTCTGCAGCGACAGATGCGCAATCACACCAAGATGTCATGCTGGGAAAACCCGCTTCAATGCACTTGTTTTCAGAACGAAACGCTTCAAAAACTCACAGCCGGTTCATTCCTGTACCGGCGGTATCAAATGTAGTCATTCCTCCACGAACCCAGTCTAAAAAACCACCTGGTTCACTACCCCACATACCTCCATCACTTGCGCTGGTCAATGATGCGCTGCAAGAAACACAATCCAACAATCAGGAGTTCATTCCATCAGTCACCATGTTACCAGAACAATTGGAGTTTATGAGTCGTTCACTTCCAACTTTGCCATTCAATGCTCTAGCTGCACCTTCACCAGGACCTGCTATGGAGCCTTTACAAACCAAACGTTTATCAACAACTTTCCAGATCCAGTCATCAAGCTTTAACCCTCTTGCAGACCCTTTGGTTGGCCATGGTACACAATTCAACCATGCATCGACTATGCCACGAAACTCTACCTTGTTTAGTCAACCCGAAAGCCTAATTCGATCTCAATATACTAGTCTCCCATTGCATGCTTCGCCGATACTGGATTTATGTGATACAGATTTTCAAGGAGAAATGCATGTCATGATAGAAGATCATGGAGTATGGGAGCTTCGATGGTGTATTGTTCGTGGATCATACATGTATATTACTACGTCTAAAGAGGTCAGTTTTTAAAGTGTTTTGCTGGTTTGATGCTTGAGTTGACGTGTAGATTTAATCTTACCATGACTGCATATTCACGCCTTATTTTCTACCACGCTCTAGTATCCGATGGTACTTACTTGTGTCGATCTGAATGCTATTGATATTGCACCCAGTCCAGGACGAATACATGCCAAAGCAGCCTACTCGTTCCACATCTCCTATGTCTCTCGCCACCAAATGTTAGTCGTTCATCTTTCTACTAAATCACTCCCTCTGCTGCTAAGATGGATTACATTCCTGCTTAAGGCATCCCAAGGTATTCAAACCAAACCTATGGCTCTTGTTCCTATTCAAGATCGAAGACCTGAACTTGCTCGCGTTCCACTCATGGAACATGTTCCATTCCCAAAAGCTGCAACAAAACCACATACTGTTCCAAATGTGCTACATCATACCCTAACACATCTTCACAACCTGACTCCATCTCGTAAACACACCAACGCTGCTCTTATTGCAGCAAATACATCGCTAATAGAAACGTACATGATTCCAGCACCTACTACTCCCCTATCAGTCAATAGAATGAGTATCAAACCCACAGTAGGACCCAAAAATCCTGCAAGAAGAGGATCGCAACAGCATTTTGAGAGCAAAGTGGGTCTTGGTGACTGGGAAGGCATAACCAAACCTCATCGCGCACCAAGATCCGATCTGCATACCTTTCAACGAAACCCTTTAGAACCCTCCAAGTCAGAAGATCCCTACTCTAAAGTCATGACACTCTTTGATTCACTCAACCTGTAACTGCACGTCTTGTTCCCATTCATCTATCAATCCGTATCCGACATTTAGATCAACGCTCTAGTTTTAGCCAGACTATTTCCGTATATTATGTTTATAAGCAAACACTTGCTGCCCTTGGTTTTTTTATTTCTCTTTACAATACTTGTTCAATAAATAGTTTCAAATGTTTCTATTCGGTGAACTAGAGTTTAAAATGGATAGTGACAATATTGCGTTGTGCAGGCAAATGAAATGATTGTATGATATGTCAAGTTTTTTGAAAAACAGCTGAAACTAGATTGTGTAGTGAGCAGTCATTGAAAAGCATATCAAGGGGTTTTAAAAAACGATGATTATAGATGCGATATTCTAGCCATTTTAATAAAGTAGAACCAAAAAAAAAGTTGATAAAAATGAGACGATTATTTATGCAGATTACTATTGTCTTGATAGTTTGGGTGGGATGGATATTCGACGGAATGACGCAACTTTGCAGCAGCAGTAGCAGCAGCAACAGCAGCGACAGCAGCATTGATCGCCTCAGTACTTGGATTACCCATCACTCCACCTTGGACTGCTTCCAACGCAGCAAGTTCCTGCGCTGAAAGAAACCGACCGCCAGGTCCCCTAGGACGACGCATTGCATGTTTATGTCGAGATTCGTGAATGTAACCCTATCAATACAATCAAAACATGTTACGATTAACCCAAGGTGATTAAAAATTGGCAATCCAACGTCCGATTTGACGAATGAACCTAAACCTATGTAGGATAAAACAACCTTTTCTTTTTGTTTGGCAGCATGTGCCATTTCCCATTTAGACCGGGCATCCCGGCGCTTGAGAATACGATGATACTGCTTGGCATTCACATAAAGTGGCTCTTCCGGAGCAGATGGAGTGTCCACAACAGGAGTCGAGACAGTTGCAGGTGCAGCAGAGACGGAATTCACCAACGAAGCCGGTGCACTCATTCCCTGGATTCCCAATATGGGTTGGGACCCAAGCCCTGCAAGGTGCTCTATAATCTGTGGATTGACATTCAATCCTTGTACCTAGACCATTGCACATGAATGCTCATCAATACACTATCAAGCCTCGCTTTTAACAAAATCCAGTGATAACATGGGTTAGGGTTACCATTTGGGTGTAGTTGTAAGGCAACTGAGATTGTGATATGGAGTAGCCTTGCAACGGGTCCTGTTGATAGTGTGGTTGCTGTTTATGTGGGACTCGCTGCCCATTTGAGGAGTGCTGTCCATGACTGCTGCTCATTCTATACACACAAGATGGATGAGTGATGACATTGACAACAGGAGGAAAACAGGAGTTTGGACCAATGTACGACTGCGAATTCAAGCAATAATGCTGTAGATAAAATACCAATGTGTATATAGATAGCAGTACCTTGAAACACCAGGTGATTAGCACTCCACCACAGCCAATAGAATGTTCGATTAGAAGCTGACAAGTGATCTGATAGCAGAAGCTCAACGAATCAAAATGCTCGAATTTGTCAATGGCAGAAAATGCCAATTTTTTCATTTCAAATCCACGGCAAGCCTATCACGTGGTTTGTGGATATTCACAAGCAAAGCTAGTCGAGACAGACGCAACTCTCAATACTCGGTATCTATGTCAATAGACAAATGGAAAATGGATACTTCATTCATATCAAGCAGTGGTAACACACTTGGCCAAGTTACGAGGCGAATCTGGGTCAATACCACGAGCAACAGCCAAGTGGTACGCCAGAAGCTGCAGAGGGAGTCCATTGACAATGGGTTGAAGAGCATCCACTGTGACGGGGACACGCAACGACTCCAGATTATCAAATAGTGAAGTCTTGTCAGTGTCGTGCGCTATAATAATGGGCTTTCCGCCACGTGCAGTCACTTGCTTGAGAGCATTCTCCGAGTCAGAGTAATGGCGATCCTTGGTCATGAGCAAAATAATGGGCATAGCCTCTTCAATGAGTGCCAAAGGACCGTGCTTGAGCTCACCAGCAAGAATACCTTCGGCATGAATGTATGTAACTTCTTTGATTTTGAGTGCACCTTCAAGGCAAGTTGCAGATTGATATCCACGACCAAGAAGAATAAGACTGCGTGCATCCTTGAGTTTCAAAGCAAGCTGCTTGATTTGAGGTTCAAGAGCAAAAGTCTTTTTAAGATCTCCAGAGAGTCGGAAAAGACCTTCAATAATCTCTGAACGACGAGCTACCTTTTGGAAATTGTCATCGGAAAGCTGAAGAGCAATCATGGTAAGAGCAATAAACTGCGATGTGTACGCCTTGGTACTTGCAACACATATTTCTGGTCTAGGTGCATTATGATTATAATGGCAAATTTAGTCAACCCATTATTTTGTTTTACCTGTATTAAGACCATGTGCAAAAATATAATCTACTCACCCAGCATTGATGTGTACACCACAATGGGTCTCACGAGAAAGAGTACTGCCGACTGTATTGGTCACACCGACACAAAGAGCACCACGTTCCTTGCAGTACTGTAGGGCAAGAAGTGTATCTTTGGTCTCGCCAGACTGGGAGACAAAAATACAAACATCATCACGGAAAACAGGAAGCTGCTCATCAAGGAAAGAGGAAGAAAGCTCAACAGCAATAGGCATCTCAGTGAGTTCTGCAAAGATGGACTTTACAGCAAGACACGAGTGGAAGCTTGTACCACAGGCTGAGAAAATAATACGACGAGAACGACGGATGTTGGCCAGTTGAGACCGAAGACCACCCAACACAACACGGAAGTCGTCAAAGTTGACACGACCACGCATGGTGTTGATGACAGATTCTGGCTGATCGTAAATTTCTTTTTGCATGAAATGAGAAAATGTTCCCTGGATAGATATTAGGCAAGTATAAATAAATAAAACGTCAGTTGAAATCAAACACCAATAGATAAACCAAACAAATTACCTTTTGGATCTGAGCAAGCTCTTGTTCCAGAGTTTGAATGGGGCGAACAGACGACATTTGATCATCACGGCGAAGACGATGAATATGAAGATCTATAGTACATTTCAAACCAAACGTACTAGGTTAGGACATGTCAAGAGTTGAGGGTATGCAACGACAAATCAGTGTAAAAACTCCACATACCTCCTTCGCAAATATGGGCAACATCGTCATCCTCAAGATACAAAACTTTTTTAGTATGCTCAATGATGGCCGAGGCATCCGACGCAAGAATAAATTCAATTGGACACACGACACCATCGTCCCCAAGAAAAGCACGAGAATGAGTTCGACGGATTTTGGGTTGGTCAGGCATGAGCAACTGGCTGTCATCATCTATTTGGATCATTCATGGTAAACAAGCTATTGGTTTAGCACAAGATACCAAGTCATTTCACAATAAACAATACTCACTAATTTGATCTGGAACCTCGGTATCTACATCCACAAAATCAACCTTGAGCTTCTTGACAGTTTTGACACCAATCAACAATGGAGAACCACGACGAGCAGCAATCATTTCATTGGGAAAATGAGTGCTTTTGAAGATTAGAGCAAAAGCACCTTCAAGCTCCTTGCACACTGCCTTTACCAAACCGTAAAAGGTAAGAGCAGGGCCCATGACTTTTTTCTGGGTATCATAAATATACTTGGCAAGTTTGGCAACAGACTCGGTATCGGTGTCCGACTCGAACACAAAGCCAAATTTCTCAAGAACAGTGCGGAGTTCCTTGTAGTTGGTAATAATGCCATTATGCACAACAGTGAACTCGTTGGTTGGGTCAGAGCGATGAGGATGCGAGTTTTTTTCGGAAGGTACACCATGAGTAGCCCAGCGAGTATGAGCCATACCAGCATGGGCAACAAAGATCTTGTCTGTGTCAAGATCCTTTTGTTCTTCAATCTTTTTACGGAGAGCAGCCACTTTGCCAACCTGCTTAAATAGCAAAACCTACATGTGCATCGAATTGGTACAAAAGTCAATATAAAAATGCTACTGCTAGATTCACTTTGAAAGAATGGGTAGTCAAATCTAGTAGTAGGTTAAACAAGACCATACTACTCGTATCTGCACAACTTCATCATATCACATTCTTCCAGGCATGACAAGACAGTGTATTGTCACTTGTTGAGCATAAACAGTTATAAGCTTACATTTCCTTCAGTGTCACCGTCAATAGCAATACCTATAGAGTAGTCATGTAGCCAATAAAAAACCATTATTAATATACTAGCTTAATTTCAACTCATTTAGATCTGCTGCAGCCAAGACTGAATCTACTAGTCCAGGGTATTCCACTAGCAGTGTATTGGGTTGATGGAAAGATGCTAGTAGTGCAAGTCAGCAAGGCGGAAGCTAGGCAACTCCGATGTGATGATACCGAAATCATGAATTAAAATGCAACACCAATGACAGTAAAACTGGCAATAGCAACTGCCATGCATCAGCATGTAGATGGGTAGAGAAACTATATAGCAAATGGGGCACCGATATCAGAGATACTGGCGTTCCCCTTGCATGGCTCGAGTACTACATGAAAATACCATCACTTTGCTACTATTGCTACTTGCATAGAACAATATGCCCAGCAACTTCAATACTTACCAGCTGAATCGTAGCCTCGGTATTCCAGACGCGAGAGACCAGTCAGTAGAGAGTTGACAATGTACTTGCGGTCTCTCTCGACCAAATAGTTGACATAAGCAAAGATACCACACATAGTTAGTATAGAAAGAGTGATGGGTTGAAGGTTGAGTGAAACGCAAGAACAGTCGAGCGATGATAAAAGGAAAAGTTTGTAAAACCAAGCATTTTGATTTCTTTTAGCGATTTGGTTGGTCACCAATGTTGCTTACTACCAACTGGAACAGAAACTCGCTTGCAGGTTACATTCTGATTTCATAAAAACATGAATTCATTGGACACACTATCGTTCGAGTGTAATCGTATCTATTCGTGCAGTCAAGACAACATACATTACCATTGATACACTACCTACTTTGCTGAATGGATGTTGTCTAAATTCTAGTTCATTGGTTCGACTGACCTCATCTGCATCTCTTATTCAACCCTATCCACATGGAGTGGCTATGCAAGGCTGTTCAGCTGTACGAATCTATTTTTCTTTTACTTTCCCACCAAAATACACCACTCTATCTGATTCTAATCTCCTTGATTTTCGTGCCTTTGGCATGGCAAGAAACATATCATGTTGAAAAAATGCAAGCAAGGTTTATTAGTGGTCGCCGATATAATAGTATGCTACGGCTACAATGACGTAACAAACCAACAGCATGAAACCTTCCAACCCTATAATTCACGAGTTCAAGTGAGTTAGATCAAAATGCAAGTGTTAGTATTCTGGCATGAATGTACTAGGAAATCCATTTACGACAATTCTACTCAAAAACCTACAGTTGCTCTCGCCATCATTAATCAAGTGATTGGTAATCAAAATGGCAACAAACAGAACAACAGTATCAAAGATCGGGAAGTTGAGAGTCAATGGCATGCCCATAGACCATCCAGCAATCACGAGCACCGGAGTAACAAACAATGCAATCTGCATAGATGATCCAAGTGCAACACCAATAGCCAAATCCATCTTGCCACGCGCAGCGGCAAATACAGCAGACACATGTTCAGCAGCATTGCCAACAATAGGCAAGATAATTAAACCAATAAAGGTTTCGGAAATACCAACTGTTTTGGAAAGACCTTCGATACTATCTACAAGATATTCGGCACAGAAACCAATAATCACTGCAGAAACGACAAGAACACCAATTGCAACGGGCATAGTAAGTAGTGATTGTTCTTCTTCTTCTTCTTCCTCCTGATCGTTGGCAGCTTCGATATTTCGAGGAGGTTCGTACTAGATTCCATCCAATATCAAATCAAAATTTAATGAGTCGGGCGATCGTTTTCACCTCAATGTCAGCATTCAAAAAACAAACTATGCGTTGAACTTACAACATGAGGATGAGTAATCAGTTGGAAATACAAAAATGCAATGTAAGCAATCAGCAGCAATAGACTGGTGCCGTGACTGACATTGATTAGACGGGAATCCTTGTGGGCGGGATGATTAGGATCGTTATTGCTGATCGTAAGAGAAAAGGCAGCTGGAATAAGAAATCCAAAAATAGTCACAGCCAATAATGTGGCAGCAGTATTGGCAGCTCTGGAAGAAAACACAAGAGTTTTGTGATACATGCCTCCAATAAAGAAGCACTGGATACATCACACAGGTTAGCAACGTGATTGTATGGCATATATTAGATTTAAAATGACAAGACTTACCCAGCCAAGAACAAAAAGAAGATTGGAAAGAATAGAGCCGAGAAGTGAACTCTGCACGACAGTTAGCAGTCCTTGGCGAAGTGCCATGACTCCAATAATCTAGCCAGATAAAACAAAGACACCATAATCAAAACTGTTAATGAATTTGAACATGGTAAATTGCACCAAAAATGGAGGTTTGATACTGAAAAGCCAGGGAAATCTTGAAATGCAAGTCCCATATTGCAATCAACTATCGTAGCTATGTCAAGTCAGGGTTAGAAACAGTAGGATTGATTGGTGAATCATGGTTTTAGTTGCTCAGCTCATGAGTCTTGCCCGGATTGGTGTATTTGCTAGGTGATCAGCCAGCACAACACATCTGGCTGAGCCAAGCACCAAAAGTACCAATTAGCTAAATGAGCAACCCTACAAACACCCGCAATAAGTTGACCTGCCGTAATGGAGGATGGTGTCAAGGGATGATTACAGTAATAAATGGCTAAACAGAACACTGCATCCGGTGGCATGCTTTTCTCTTGCTTTACCCACTATACAGCCGTATTCACATGGAATGCAGCACTGAATAAGGGTGTCAAAGTACATGATAAACAGCCAGTCTCCGCATTTTCCGTCAACACTGTGTCCTTTAAACTCTCTAGTTTCTGATCTCCTGATAGTCAGCATGCAAACAACTGTTGTATTCCCGAGATGTGCGATCTTTGTTAAACTAGAACGCGAATGTATCCGAGGTTTTAGGATACAAGTAGTTTGACCACATCAGAACAGCCAAATCCAATATTTGAGTTGCAACAGATGAATCCAGTTTCAAACCTGTCAACTATACAATATATGGTTATGCAAAGAGGGGAGGGGAGGTTCAAAATTATAGTTTGTATTATATGGTGGACGTTGTTTTAGGCATTGAAAGTGGCCATTCAAATCAATTTCTAATGGGAAAGTGCAATAATATTTAACCACTGTATAGTCCAAAGCAATGAATGCAAGACAGTGCTCCATTTTGCATAAATACATCTTTAAAAACTTACTAGCTCGACAGCGTTACCAAATGAAGCGTTAATCAAAGCGCCAATTGACTGACCCACTTTCTTGGACACTTCATCAGTGCCCAAATCTAGCATCTTGGCTAATGGCACAATAGCTATAAAGTTTAGAGCAAATGTTACTGTATCACCCCATTTGAGGTTACCGGCGATAATAGCGATGGGGACAAAAACCAACAGCAGATTGAAGTAAAAGTTGGCAAATGCTACGGCTTTAAGCGATGACATGAGTGTTGGCTCTGCGTGAGGGGCATTTTCTACCAAAACCGCTTCAGAATCGGATGGACGAGAACTCATAATGGCTAATAAAAGAGTATTGCTAATAAAGTTGAATTAGCGAATATTTCGAGTTTTAAGGATTTGAAATCAAAGCCTGCGTATCAAATGATTTCACGGCCAATGAACTATTGCCACAATGCCACAAGCAATCCAGTCCTCCCTAATTCAGCTAAAAACAATTATATTGGCCAAATATTCAATAATATGGTTGAAAATACGATCCAGAACAATATCATTTCAAGCGGTTACAATACTCCCTTGATTCCTTCAAGGGCTAGAATACTGCGCCAAGATGGATCATCTGCATGCCAGGCTGATCCATATATTGACTTTGCAAACTGTCATTTGATCGCAAGCCACTCGATGGTATTTACAGACTGACTGCAGTCAGTATTGCATCATCTGCAGCAACCCAATAGCTATAGTATTATGAATAGCATAATAGAATTTATTCGACAGATTGCTGCTTTGAATTTGGATATTGCTTTTCATAAATATAGATCTCCATTGGACTGATTTTAAATAAATAGTCACTGCTCACCGCATTTTAAACCAACTGTTGGTTATGGAAACTGTATCTGACACCACTAAAACAGCTGCAAGGACTAGGTTTGAGCTCCGTAGTGCGACGATTGAAGATGTTCCACTGATTCGGACTCTTATTCGAGAACTTGCCGAATTCGAAAAACTACTCGATACATGCAGTACCACTGAAGAGCTTCTTGCTCAACATCTCTTTGGAGTGGGATCTAACCCTGACCAAGTGACTCCCCAACGAGCAGCTCATGTTTTGATTGCTAGTGAGATTGCCACTCATACTCCTGTTGGTATGGCACTGTATTTTTTCAACTTTTCGACATTCACTGCCAAACCAGGGCTTTATTTGGAGGATCTGTATATTCGTGAGGCATATAGGGGAGCAGGCATTGGATCAATGTTTTTTGATCGTCTTGCCAGTATTGCCAAAGATGCTGGGTGTGCACGGATGGAGTGGTCAGTGTTGGACTGGAATGAACGAGCTCGTTCATTCTACAAGTCCCTAGATGCCAAGGAAATGGAGGGCTGGCTTATTTGTAGACTGGATGAACAGGCATTGCAAGCCTTTCCCCGCAACCAATAAATGAACTGGAGTACCAAGAGTCCATATTTTATGATCCGGGGCTGAACAGTCATTCTAACTGCTCAGTAATGCTTTGGCTAGCTTTTCTGATGCAACCCAATCCAGATCCAGATCGAATGACATGCAACAAGTATTCAATCGTTTTTATTAGGCTTACGTAAGCAAGAGAATTGAAGGCAACAAACCTTCACTACAGCAAACTATATATTTAGACATGTAGAGTAATAGGTTCTAGGCAAAGCAGATGCCTGAAACCATTCGTGTAGTTTAAATACTATATTTAAAACAAGGCGAGACCAGCAACTGCAGCCATGATGGAGCCAAAGATGCTAGAAACAATACTAGATGCACTGCTTTTTACGGTACTTCCAGAACCAGAGGCGGTTCCAGACGATGCACCGCCAGCAGCAGTAGCAGTTGCAGCGGATGAAGCGGTGGCAGTAGCAGCCACAGTGGATGGGGCTGAGGCAGTTGTAGCTGCAGCCGTAGCTGTGCTGGTTTCGTTTCCACAGCCTCCCTTGAGAACCAAGTTACTAATTTCAAAAGTAGCGCCAACAGGACTGAGACTAGTCGGAGTCCAATCTTTGAGATGCTTAAAGTCGTAAGGCGCGCCATTGATGTTCATGGCAAAGTCAGAAAGAGGGAGCGACACGTGTTGTTTGGAGCCATTGGGTTTAATGTACTTGGTAAGAGGCATGTAACTAGAGTCGATTAGGCGGTCAACACAATTGGCCGACTTTTGAGTAAGAGTAAAAGACATGTCTGAGCCTGTTGGGGCAACCAAATCAAAGGTAATAGCACTGTAGCCAGTCAGGTCAAAACATGCAATGGCATCAAACTTTGCAAACCAGAAATTGCTAGAGTTGGTCGAGGTCAAAACGGCTGCCTTCTTGGCAGTATCAACAGACCATTCAATGCCGACAGCACCATAATCGCCACCAAGCAAATTGACAGGGCGAACCTCCCCATCAACCATGGCAGACTGGGCCTTGACAAAGTCGTCAACCAGAAGATCTGGTTTACATACGGCTTGGGAGGATACAACCGAGATGGAGGCTAGAAAAATAGTGGCGGAAAGTGCGAGCATGGTTGGATAGATGCTATGACGTGAGAAATAATATAAATTTGATAGCAAATATATCAGCTGTTAGTATCAGATACCAACGGCGCAAAGATTAAGCAGAAAACGGCAAACAAGACTTGGTTCTAAACATGGCGGATTGTAGCATATCCATATATCAAAAAAGAAGCAGGTAAAACAACAGCTAGTCCAGCAAAACACCCCACACCATTGTATATGCTACAAATGATTGCCAATAGCAGCGGAAAAGCATTGGACTAGACCGTGTTCAGAGAAGTAGCATCAACAACTCGGATGCCGGTAAATAGCAGCAACAGATTGGATATAGCACTCAAAGTAGGACATCCAGATAAGAAATATCCATCAAATGGCAAATATCTAACCTTGTTTACAAATGTTTAGGCAGAAAATAACGAGATACTTCCAACGCCATTATAAATGAATACAGACAAGCGTGGCACAAAATTTAGTCACAGCCATATCCACGTAAAGTGAAACACTAAATAAGGGTGCCAAATGCGTAACAAGCCAGTCTCATGAAATGATTGGTGAAAATTCATCCGAATTTACCGAAAACATGCCCTCGAAACTCATTAGCAAAATTGACTGGGTTTTCTCCATGCTTATCTCTGTAAAAAGCTGTCGGATGTTTAAAGCAGCATCCACATCACAGTTCCAATAAATTCTTCATTTTCTAATCTCCTTTTATTCAAACCGATCATTATGAGACTGAGTGATTGGCATAAAGACAGCTGCTGCATCGCTGAAATGTCCAGTCTTTGTTCTCTTGAAAGTGCAAACACATCCGAGTTTTTAGAATACAAGATGGGTTGTATTGAAAATAATCGTCTAATATATGGATTGAAATAGATGAATCTGATTTAAACTCGACGATTGTACAATCCATGGCTATGTCAAAAGATCATTTTAATTCGAAACTATAATTTGATTGCGTGAGCATTATATAATGAAAGCTGTGTTTATTGGAGAGTTGACTGTCTAATCAAGTCGATTTGTAGGAGAAAAGCATAACGAATGCTTAACCATTGTCTACTTCAAAGCAAGAGGCAGTGACTACAAGATAGTTACATCTTACGTGGATACAAGTAAAACCTTGTTCACAGCCTTGTCTGCTATTACGCTTCATCCATTATCGTATTCGCGTAATGGATACTAAATAGGGGTACTCAATGCATGATAGTCAGCCGATCCTATGACATAATTAATGGTCTCCATTAAATCTACTAGGCAACATATGTCATAGCTCTAGCTGACTGGCCCCTGGTGATTGGCATAGGGATGGCGGTTGCATTCCCGATGTGCAATCTGTTTTTTGGACTAGAGTGCAAACATCTGATATTAGAATGCAACAAGCAGTTTAATCAACAACCCTGACTTTTTAAACTATAATTTTAAACCTGTCCTTTCTGTTCATTTGACACAGCCATACATTGTCCAATCACCAAATTTGTCCATTGTAATTCAGTTATTGGGTTAAATTGATGAGTCAGAATAGGCACCGACTCTCAATATCATCGCATATTATTGGATCAAGCAATAAGTTTATTGACTATAACATTGTGCTAAATTTGCAGTTGCTTTGCATTACAACTTGGCCAACATTTGAGCAAGAGCAAACTGCTTTTGCACCTTGGCCAACACAATAGGTGCTCTTTTTAATTCATTTTTGGCAATCTGCATTGCATGTACCTCGTCTGGTCCTACATACAATAAAAAGTGAAATACAATTAGAGCTTATCAAAATGCTGCAATCAATTGGACAAACAAGAGTGACAATGCTTGTCAATACCACTACGCAATGCAATCATGCTGTAATGTCAATAAACTAACCATCTGCAATACGCAATGTTCTTGAAAAGGCGTATAAAGCGGCGAGTGGAGTGTCTTGTGACACACCTTGTGCTCCATGAGCTTGAATGGCTCGGTCAAGCACTTTCAAAGCCATTGTTGGAACTACCACTTTGGCTATAGCAATCAAATTCATCGATTCTTTGGCTCCAACCTTGTCAATCTTGGCTGCAGCACTCAGCACGAGCAACCTTGCTTGTTCAATTTCCATACGAGACTGTGCAACTGAATCTGATGCTGTACCATGCTGAGCCAGTATCTTGCCAAATGTTCTGCGTGATGTATTGGTCAGTCGCAAAACATGCAAGTCAATGGCACGCTCTGCAATACCGATGGCACGCATACAGTGATGGATACGGCCTGCAAGATTAAGCATCACATTTAGAATAAACCAAGCGTTTCAGCAAAAAATGATATAAACTGGCACGCCAAACATTGGACATGAATTCAGCTGCCCACACATATCAAACAATACAGCCCCACCTGGTCCGAGTCGGCCTTGGATAATCTCGAATCCTCGACCCTCGCCCAAAATCATATTCTCGACAGGAACTCGTACATTTTCAAATACCATTTCAACATGTCCATGAGGAGCATCGTCGTATCCAAAAACCAGCATAGGTCTAATGATCCGAACCCCAGGAGTATCAGCAGGCACAATGATCACACTCTGTCGATTGTATTTGCTTTTGCTAGTGGTGTTGGATTGCCCCATAACAAGATAAACTTTACACCTTGGATCACCTGCTCCAGATATCCACCACTTTCTGCCATTGATAACATACGAATCTCCATCTCTAACAATTAAAGTCTCGATATTGGTGGCATCTGACGAAGCAACACCTGGTTCGGTCATTGCAAATGCTGATCGTATTTTTCCTTGCATGAGCGGAACCAGCCATTGTGCCTTTTGTTTCGCCGTGCCATACTTGGCAAAAACTTCCATATTTCCAGTATCTGGAGCATTGGTGTTGGTTGCCTATTGTCAGTCATAATAGCTTAGCCACAATCAAATCAAAGAATAGATTCATCGCATTGGATCATCTATTGCGTGTCTTACCTCTGGTGCCAGTATACTGCGACCCAGAACTTCGCAAAGCACCGCATATTCAAGATTGGTCAGACCAGGACTTTCTGGATAGCTTTTTGGCAAAAACAGATTCCATAGTCCAAGTGCATGTGCCTTTGTCTTGAGTGTCTCTATTATAGGAGGAACAACCTGCCCATTGACCGACATGTGGCATTATACATTAATGAGTCGAGCCATCGACCTGTAGCGGATCAAATCTAAAATCAAACTGGATCACATCCTGGCCTTTTACCTTCCATCTGTCGATGCCATGACCATGCTGCTGGTGATACTGGTCTTCAGCTGGAATGCATTCATATTCTACAAAGTCTGAAAGGGTTTGATACAGCTTTTGAGTACGTGGAGATAGGTCTACTAGACTATGAAGCGTATCAGTCATACTCGTTTGGGATATTGCTAATAGTATAGAAAAAAGCACTCGTAGTATTACAAGATCCCAATTTCAATCATGCAGAATTGGCATCAATTCGATACATTTATCAATAGATGCAATCGGTTTCTTGTATAAGCTAGTCACCCAACTCTTCTCTCCCAGCTATAACAGCTAGTTTGACTTGATAATTCCAGTACAATTGCTGTTATTCTCAAATCAATGCATTGCAAGCTGTTGTTGATACTAAAATTTGGCATCAAAAGCATGTGTAGCCCCAAAACTATTACAAATGGATGGACTGATCTCTATATTGATAAATTATATAAGAGGGTGATGGTATATCTAGCATAGACCTCAATCAGCCATGATGGTATCAAGAACGCAAGGACAAATCTTCACTGGTTTTACGCTCCGATTTACTCAGTAGAGACGGTATAATCACTGGTAAAATCGTAGTACAGAGTCCTGATTCAGTGCTAGGCATGGGTATACTTGTTCCAGGACCATAGGACGATGCCCAGCCAGATGCAAAGGGCACTCCAATCAAAATGGCCGAAATCATTCCACAAAATACCACGCGCGCATGGGCTTCTTGTGGTGAGCCTTCTAATCCTTGATGGTGGACCAGTTCTAAAGCAGCTCCGCACAGTGTCGCCTTGATAATGAACACCAACGTGTTGAGTACATTAGATCAAACAAAATCACGATGGATGCCAGTTTAAAATAATAGTCATGATAAACCCAATATTACCTGTACACTGGCTTTGCCGGTCCACATTCCACACCAAAAATAAGCTTCCTCATCAGAAAGATTTACGGCACGAGTTACCCAAAAGCACGAGACTTGCTTTACCAGTACAGAGATTGTTACCAGTAGTAGAGCAGTAGTGAACAGATAAAGTGGCATTTCTTTGAATGAAACAGATGCACCAATGACTGGGAATAGGAACGGCTTGAATGCTTTCCAAATGAGTTTAAGCCTTGACGATAGATTCAAGTATCAGTATACCAATAACAAACACCCAAATCCAGTGCGAAAAATACCTTGTATCTGCAGCTTCTATATTTGGTCTAGACCATGAATTGGCAATGATTGCCCAGGTCAAGATAGTCGAGCAAGACGCGGCACCAGTAAACCCATTTGTTTTGCCAATGATCGTTGCGATACAGTTACACGCAAAAACAACCCAAAAAGAAAGCCAGTCTCTAATCTGATTTCGCATGCACATGTATGCAATAAACCCAATGCAAGTACCAGCAAGCAGTCCGCCAACGATTTCCTCTAGTGCACGCGTAAACCATGCATCATGGATCCAGTCATTGTGTTCATGGTAGTGGCCCATTGCGGATGAAAGTGCGATACCAAAGCAAGTAGTAGAAACCAGCACATCTACGCCCAATGCAGCAAGCATTAATGGAGGAAGTCTATTTGTTTTCCATTCTGGACGTTCAGCAATATTGAGCACTAGTGGCACAACAACACCAGGAGAAATCGAGGCCACACCAAATGCCAATGTAAAAGCCCATGCAATTGGTAGTTTCAATACAATAGATGCCAACCCTGCCAATACTATAGCCTCAGTACAGACTGGAATAATTCCCACAGCAAGAGTGGTGGTGAGGTTGGCATGGATAGTGTGGCGGTCAATCGACAGCCCTGCGCGTGCAACGACACTAGCGAGGGCAATTGCCCACAGTCTGGTAGTCCACGAATGTGGAATGGGTACTATGAGCAAGGGAAACAGATTGCGAACCAAACAGCCAGCAATAAGCATTCCTAGCATGGGAGCCTGTTTGAATCTTTCAGCCAACTTTCCACCAGCAATGCCTGTGCAGACAATAACAAACAGAGATATAAACGCAGCTATGGATGAAGATTCGGTGAGTATCTTTGCATTGGAGCTCGTGGCCTCTATAGTTGATTGTACTGCCTGGTTTAAACCTGGAATGAGTTTTGAGCTCTCTATAACGACAAATAGCACATAAAAGGCTGCTGTAGCAGCGATAAATATAACCCATATAGGCTACAACATTGTTGATTAATTTTACACATAAAACATTGAGCAACAAGTCAAGGTCAGTGACGGATGAACAAATATGAATGGGCAGGCAGAGCATTCAAAAAGTACAACAACAGCATCAGACATACAATAGATGCCATTTTATGAGGTAACGACAACTTTAGCATGCTTCCAAGTTGAATTCGTTGTTTGCAAGTCAAATCTAGAAATGTTTGACCGAGGCTTTTTGTAAACTGAAACGCAACTCCGCTTGATAGCCTTGGTCCGAATATTTGCAGGTCATTGAGAATGTACTGTTGGAAATACTAGACTTTTCCAATCAACTACACTCGAGTTGGATAGGTCCAGTTGTGCATTGAGCCTCAAAGTGGTAGATTTAAACTACAGCAACAAAGTCCAAATGCAGTAAAAGCAATGGCATGACATGGCCATGCATTTACAAACAATATCGTAACAACATGGATTCAATGCGAGGCCGCAATGTTTCTAAAGAATGAAAACATTCGACTAGTGGCTCGGTTTCGTTCCTCACAAATAAATTCAAACTTTCTGCAATTCTTTGCTGCCAATCAGTTTATACCACAAGCTCTGAACTACCATCTAAATGGCTGGAGTATCACCCAGACTGTTTATTGCAGTCAGTATCGCTTATTTTGTCAATCGCAAGCGGATGGATTCGTGCATTGTCATTCTCCAGTCGCTTTTGGTGATCACTGCCATCATCGTATGTACTTTACTGCTGTTGCCAGGACAACCTATACCACCACAGCTGCCTCCCACCAGCTCCGTACAGCAACCCATGCAATCAGAAGGGAAACCCATCCTGCTGGATCAGAAAATCATCCCTTCTCCGTCTAACCTTTCAGATACTGTATCTGTAAAACCCAATCCATTATCACCAGCCAAGGACAGCCATGCCATTGACTCGCGTGGGGATGTCAGTACTTCATCTCCACAGTCCTCGTCTGAAAATGGTAATATCCAGAGTAAAGAGAAGCAAACTAAACACTGGAGACGTTATGTTGTGTCACAATCTCCTGCCGACTATTCAAGCAGCTCGGCATTCCACCAGGAAATGAAGCTCCAGTCTGATACTTCCAAAGGTATAGTCATCAATGTATTGAAAGAGTGGTATTCTTGTCCAACTAGCAACAAAATCAATCGACTAATCTTTTGATTCTATACATGTACATTGCATGGGTCGATTCACAGCTATATTCACATAAAATTGAACACTAAACAAGGATGCCAAAATACATAATAAATTGCCAATTTCATGAATGATTGGCGTCAATTCCCGCTAGATTTTAAACTTTTCAACAAAGTGGAGTTGTATTGACATCATCAAAACAATACAACCCAATATTTGGATCGCAATGAATGAATCTGACAATTTCACAATGTATGATTGTTCCAAAAGTGATAGTCTGTTCAAAATTAGACTGCATCATATAGTGGACTTGTGTTTTAAAAAGCAATGCAGTCAATTTCTAGTAGGAAGGCACAATAAATATTTAGTTATTGTTTATCCTAAAGCAAGATAGAGGCAAATATCTCATTTAACGTGAATACAGCTGCAACAATTCAATTTGAGAGCATTGGTAAATATCCAACACATCACCATCATCAGTAGTCTTGTTGATTTCCTAGCTTATCATCCTATTTCTAGTTTAGTATCTTGCATATCACTCTTTAAAATGCTGCATCAAGTATATCTCGTTTTTGCTTTAAAAGGCAAACAATCTGGCCTTTCATGAATCTTGTACGGATCTGTTCTTGCAAATATAAATTTCAAGCATATTTAAATTAAAAATCACAGGTCATCCATACATTGTAGCTTCAATACTTGTCCAAAAGTGATTTTTATTCCAAGTTGAAATGGAAACGAAACACTATTTTCGCATCCATAGGATGGTTTGAATCAACTAGCGGTCTTCACACCACTCATTTTCCTACATTGATTTAAATTAGTAAACAGTAAAATCAGTTGAAGGTTGAAAAAACAAACCTTGCGAATCTGCTCTTCTTCCTCGGGAGTAAAGTCATTGACAATATTAAACGTCTACCGTAAACAAAGTTAGTATAGTACACTCAATCTGTAAACCGGATATAACCCGCAGCAAAAGGATAGAGTTAGCTACCTTGCGAATCTCCTCCACAGTTTTTCCCTTGATCATGTTAGCAACAGTCTTGCAGCCTGACAATTCAGCATTTTAAATGAAATACGATCGGTAAATATAAAAGCCAGGATCCAAGTCATTAAAGCTAGCTTCAAACCAAGAACCCTACCCAAATCCAGCAATCCTTTCATATCCAAGTAATTTGCCGCAAGAATGATTTCAAATAGTGTGCCTTGATCGACATTGATAAACTCTTTATCCCACTCATCAATATCTTCAGAAGATTTCGTGATATTTTTGTTCTCATCTTCTGGAGATAGTGGAGCATCATCTTTGTGGTGGGTTGCATAGTCAATCACTAGACAGAAATAAAACGTAAGTACAGATGCAATCCAAAAGACATAAAGGGAGCACTCATGATTGGGGTGTCTGATGAAAACCAGTAGATGCAATTATGGCAACACCAAACTGTTTAAAATATGGCATAACAGATCCCATGGATCTGAACAGACTTTCGACTGTATCTGTGACACTAGGCAAGCCGACAAGGGGTGAATCGCCAAAAGATGGTTTGATTTGCAAGCATTTGGTCGACAGCCATTGCATCACAGCTAGACTGCAAACACCCATTGTAATGAAAGGGCTTTTTGGATAAGCAGGTATGGCATTATTTCAAATAGACTTGACATGAATAGACAGACAGCATGGTCTGCATATCAAAAAGCCATCATCTAATGGAATTGGGCAAGCTAATGACTTCCATCAAGCTTAGAATAGACTCTCGGATATGCGACAAAATGGTGAATAGATGGCATACATGCCAAATATAGCTAGAAGCTCAGATATGTATCATGAACAAAGGCCATGTTTTCAGCATGAACATAGAAAGTTGGCACCTTTTGCAAGAACAGTCCCAGCAACGTTGGGAAGAGGGATAGCAGCATCCTCGTCATCGCCAAGGTCCTCTAGCATGTTTTTAATAAGAACTGACTGACAGGCAATTTCCTTTACTACTGTAAACTCCTGCCCATCACTTGAAGAGAGTCTAACCATGATTGCTTGAGGGAATATAGACAAGGTGTTGATGAGTTTCAAGCCAAAGTTGGATATCTAAAAATAAATTCGGTTATTGCACTGATTTGGTGTCGAATTTCTTGAGCAATGGCGCAATAAATTCACAGCATGTTTTTATTAGACAAGACAGCGTGTCTAGCCAGCTAAATTGCTACGAGCGTTACAATGTGATTTGCAGTAAAGCAATGCAGTTTCAATCTGAATTTAACTTTGATAAAATAGTGTCAATTGGCTATTCTCTGTCATAGACTGGTTCCTGGATTGTTCATTCGAACGTATTCATTTTGTTCGAGTTTAGTATAATATATTGACTAAAGTCATGATAAATCTAGTATGCGTCGGATGGAATATTTAGATTGAAATTTAAAGAATATATGATAAACCTGTGGTTGACTTGGATCAAGCAACGTACAATTCATTACATCTGCAACCATATTCACCCAAAATGGAACATTTGTATCTCTGCAACTGCTCCACTTTGCTTTGAAATAAACCCTCCTCAATTCTTCAACACAACATCCATCATATAATACACATAATCTAATTTTAAACAGAGTATCACTTGCTTCACTTTTTGAATAGTCATATATTGTACGGTCAGTAGATTCATTCATTGCAATTCAGATATTGGATTTGGCTGTTTTCAATACAGCTACAAATTCTAATTTGTTGTATTTTGATTCTACCGAAATATTTGTGCTTCAGTTTGACAAAACAGCAATTGCACATCTTGGAAATATAACGATTGTTTCCATCTCGATCACCCAACATTTTGCAAAAGAGAATCGAGGATTGACAGGGACTGTGATGTGAATGTCGCTTTAAACATTCGTTTGGTATTTTATACAAAAGTAAGCAGAGGGGAAAGCCCAGTAAATTAAAGAGTTCAAAGGGCACAGTATTGACTAGTAAATTTGGTGGAATTATTATTTCATGGAACTGGCTGTTCACTGTGTATTACGATGCCCTTATTTAATGGTCCATTTACGTGAATACGGCAATAAGAGAACAGTTGCAGCAATCAAGAAATGTAAATAGAATTAGCATCTAGCCAACTGTGGTAGCTGACCAAGTCGTTTATAATGGAATTTGCCCTTTGGCTTGCTAGTACAGACTACCAACACTTTGGTATATAAATTTATTCATGAATTAGAAATACCTGCAGCACCAAGCTGAAAAAATTGTACATTATAGTCTTTTACCAACTTGGATTATCATGATGATTAGTGTACATTATCTCGTGCCTGCTCAAGTATGCACTTGATCAAAACTCGACGTGCCATAAACACGAATGGCGTCAGGGTATGGGCTGAACGGTTGAGGATTTAGTTTACATCTGGTCATCATTAGCACTTTATTCACCTCACTTTGTTTACTAAAATCCATTTAAATTCCATCAATGTCAGCGGTTACACATTGCAGGCTATTCTAACGGGTGCACATGGCATTTCTACCTGCCGTCTGAAGGGTTAGCATTGACGCGTTCAACTGTTTGCTTGTGAAAATTCCGGGTCTACTGGTTGCCCATCTGATTTTCTGCTTGGGCACTTTAAACCAAATAGTAGCAAACGAATTTGTCAAGGGAAACCTAACAATTCCGGACCCTATTAAGTTTTAACAGCAAATCAAGTGGCCTGCATGTGTATCAAGTAAAGCCTGTTTTGCATCGAGCAAAGTCAATGGAATTGTTATTGTCTATTTTCTTCGACTTTCCACTCAAACCACTACTTTGCATCGCTATTGGACTGTCGTTGGTCAACCATCGTATCTCGACAAAAGATCTTCTTTTGCCTTTGTACACTTACGACCATCAGGACATTGTTCATATCTGAAGCTATCCACTGTGCACTCATCACTCATTCAAGGATACTTTAACTATAGGCAAATCTCATCTTCAAATCACTCCTCAGTTGCATTCCGTTTCCTGGAAATAGCCTGTGATAAATATCATTGTCTCGGGTCGACTGAATCGTTAATCTCTGCTAAACATAGTCTTGTTATATTGTCGTCGTTGGTTCTATTTGCTACTGCAGCAGATCATTGTTCGTCCTGGAAACGCTTTTGTCGCACCCCACTGACATTCAGCAAGTCGATTTACCTATAGCCTGCTCAATCAGTGCTTCTATTTGCCCAATTCTTGGTCAAAAAACTAGATTAAAGTTTTTATTCAGATAGCACACATCTATCGGTTTTATTCTATGATCCCTACAGCATTCCTTCGTTTGACGTTCCTGCTGTTGGCAGGGTGCCTATCGACCACATTGGGTCAAGATTGCGTGCCAGTCACTGGTTCATCAGTTTGCAGATGGTGGAGCGGGGCCCAAGTTCGTCCTTCCTTTGCATCATCTGTTTTTCAGTTTGATTATTTTGCCATGACTTATGCAAGTTATGCTTCGCTAGACAATCTTTACTGCAACTTTAATATGGAGAGTCTTCGGTACACCACTGCCAACGTGTGCAATCTAATGCTGCATCTCCCTGAATCTGTTGGTGGATGCCCCAATACAAACCCATCTCGATCCTCACAACGTCTGTGCTGGTACCAGTGCGATGCATTTTTAAAAACTTTCGAAACCCAGTTGAACGATCAATCCATCTGCACTCCAACATTTGATTTCGCATTGATTCAACGTAGACAAAATGCTCTACATTTATATAGACGGCAATGCCGTGATCGGGATTTCGTCGATCAAGACATTACAAACTATGCTCCCTTTTGTATCGAGTCTAATTCTGAAAACTGTGGCTTTACTACAATCTCAGCCATGAGAGAATACTGTAGCGACGGCATTAATCGAAGGTTTGATCGCTGCTGTCATACCGCTCTTTCGCGACAGGCTACGATTTTTCCTAGGCCTACCATTCCCATACCTTCACCTAATGGACCGGACCCAGGTACTCCTCCATCTGCGCCAAATGACCCAAGTGCTCCTGTACCTGATCCTGGTTCTCCATCTACACCAAACGGTCCTGCACCTGCACCTGGTTCTCCATCTACACCAAATGGTCCTTTACCTGATCCTGGTTCTCCATCTACGCCAAATGGTCCTGCACCCATTCCTCAGAGCCCGCCAATTCCTGGACTACCTAATCCCAGTGGTCGTGTTGCGACTCCACCCATATCTAACCAAGGCAATCCTAATATCCCATTGAATTTTCCAAGCACCTTTCCCTCGACTGGAAATGATAATTCCAATCAGGTTAGTCCCAGAGCTGATCATACACAGGCCACCAATACTCCAGCTTTGGATCAGTCCGATTCTTCGTGGTGTAAAGTAATTGGTTCGAATTGTGAAAGTGCTCTCGGTCTTATTTTTGGAGGTGTTGTTGTAGTATCTATTTTCATTACTGGCTTGGCCATGTTTGTTCATAATTCAGCTGCTCAGAGACGGAATGCCCTTCAGAATTCACAGAAAACAGCCAACCAGCATTTTAGTTTACCACCACTTGCTGCCTTGCCTGTTCCAGAACAACCAGCCCAAACCAAAACCATGTACGGTTTATTCACTCGCAACCCAAAGCTTGACATTGCACCACCTCCTCCTCCATCACCTGCTGCAGATGAGCCCGTGGAGCAAGACCTACACAAGATTGATGTTGAATTGCCTGAAGTGTTTGGTGTCAATGTACCGTCAGCCGCGTTGCTCAAGATTTACCGTCGAAACTACCTTGAATTTGTTCCAGTAGGCCAAATTAAACGAAGTATTCGTTGGATCAAGAGCATGACAAGTGTCAGCAGTTTTGAAAGCTTTAGAAACTCGGTGTATGACAATTCTGATGCGGTCAGTCTTCCTGGAAGTGTATACTCTTCGGACTCGCTTTCACCAAGTGAATCCCCATCCAACGGACCACTTCGGCGGTCTCACGATCTAGACTTTTCTCGTGGATCTATACCTTCTCGACATATCAGCGGACATCGCAATGAATATGTCACGTCCAAACCCAACATTTCTATTGCGGACCGATCATTGCAGGATGTGCGTGCATCTACAATTTTGGTATCGCTTCCCGAAGTATTGTTACCCAAAGACTCGTCTCCAATTGCGACAGCGGCGGCCGAGTCCCATACGTTTGCTTCTCCCATTGCAGCAGCTATTGCAGAATGTGGATCATCTATAGAATCCACTGATGATCAAGCAGGCCATCTCCCACCCTTGCTTCCTGCCACATCTGATTTTGGAGGTGTAAAACTACACGAACCACACGTCGATGGTCTACAACAGCTGCCACTTGAACCCCATGTCCAAGAAAAACTAGATCAAGGCCATACTATCTATCAATGTATTTTACCTCTGACTTACACGGATGATCAAAACCTTGAGTTGAATTTAGGGGATCGATTGGTAGTTTATGAAACACTTGTTGATGGGTATGCCTATGGTGAGAATCTATCGACGGGTGTCCATGGGCGATTTTCGCTAGCCAACATCAATATATTGACGACTGCCAATCCATAGGCTGTACACTTAAAGCACAATTGGCTCGAGCTAGCATCTAGCCTTGCAAGTATATTACTGATTTATATTTTTGTGGCGAATAAAACATGCAATGACACACTTTCAAACCATTCAACTCTATTTTACATCAACATCTGCTTTACAAATCCATAGCGATTCGATTGTTCATTCATCAATTAGCGATTCCGAATAAAATAAAATGGCATTCTCGATTTGATTCAACATTCCAAAACTCATCGACATGGCGTCGAATAAAGATCAAGTAAACGTTGATAAAGAAACATGGTATTCACCCTTACCTGAATCACTTACAGGAAGCATTACACATCCTGCAGCCAATGCAAGTACAGTTGAATTGAGGATTGTAGGTCTTGCACTTTTTTCAATGTTATTTTCTAATATGGATTGCAGATTACAAGTCTAGGACAAACCACATCTTTTGCAGAACAATGGACAATGGATATTGTTGAGAAACAGGGATGCACAACAAGTATATGTCGACAAAGTGCAGAGCAAGTTTATTCAAATCGATCGACTGGATGCCAAACTAGTTGTTGGTAACGACACCCGAATCAAGGTCCAAAACCTAGCACGACAAAAACGATTCCATGCCAAACATGAAACAAGGTTTAGTCGAAAACAGCAGAAAGCAATGGGTATGTTGAGTCTACCCAAAAAGGACTTGAAGTTTGAGGTGTTTGTTCCATTGCATACACTTTGGATGGGCTATATTTGCCAAGTGATTGGAATTCAGAATCCATTAAATAAAGCGACTCTCTCTCAGCAAGAGGAAAAACCAGATATGGCTACGGATCTAACATTGGAACAGTCAGAAACTGTATTGGCGAAGCTGATCAAAGCTGATTTTCATGGTGCTTTCCTTACAGGTAACTGTGCATGCCATGGATACATCTAATGTAGTTAATACTACAATCCAATTGAATATTAATTTGTATATTTCATTAGTGGTCAAGTCAAAGTGTCCTAGTAATATAGGCATTTCTGGAATTGTAATCAAGGACACTGAGAATATGTTTCATCTTATTTCTCGTAAAAATACTCTCAAAGGTGAGCTTGTGATTGCTTGCACTAGTTAAATGTACATGCTGTTTGGGTCAAGTTTTTATGCAATGGCATGCTTAATAAATCTAAACCCTGCTATGCCGGCCCATTTTGTGGTAGCTATCCCAAAACAAGGCAACGTATTCACGTTTGGAGTCGGCAATTCCCTCATTACCTTGTATGGAAATCAGTTTCGTACTCGTCCCGCAGATAGAGCCAGCAAGAAATTCAAGGCAAAGCCAAGTGTTGCGCTTTGATTCGTTACTTTTTAAATCCACCATTCAGTAGACTAGTTCATCTCTCAAATCAAACTATGCATCTACGACCATATTCACATCAATGAACCATTTTCTGTATTATCTTGCAGTAATTTGAGTCTGGAATAAATCATTGGATATCCGTTGCGTATTCTTACTACAAATGGACTGTACTGATTCTTTAGCTGGTATTCTCAATCCTTTCAAACACAACATCCATTATATGGTGTACAATCTATCAAGTCGTCTTTGTATTGTGAAATATATGTTTTTGCTCTAGTTCAAGAAACTAAAGATTACAGGTTGTCTTGATGCCGATCGTCGAGAAAAGGACTGGCAAACTTTAAAGAGTTGACACCCTTATTTAATATTTTACGTGGAGATGGTTGTAGAGATGTTCAATAAACAAATACCAGTTCAAGATTATGGCTCAAGTGATTTGACTTGTTCATTATACAGAATATTTGATAGTGTATGAACAAAAGAATCAGAAATCAATACAATGATTCATCACGTAGCAGTTGCAATGAC
Organism: Batrachochytrium dendrobatidis JAM81; assembly: GCF_000203795.2. NCBI lineage: Eukaryota > Fungi > Chytridiomycota > Chytridiomycetes > Rhizophydiales > Batrachochytrium > Batrachochytrium dendrobatidis. Next base: position 1,166,707 of record NW_006281106.1, read on the forward strand.
ACCAGCTTCTGAAATAGTTTCAATGTATGGGTTGCTATGACGTTTTGTACTGCTATGATCTGATGCAATAGATGATCGGGATCGCCAGTTGGTGCTACTGGCTGTACCTCCAGTACTGGTCGTGCTTTGTTTCCTGTTTGCAGCCGATTGATACTGACCATTGGTGCTTGTGGCGTTTTGGCGAGAATTGGCCGAGTTGTGGTATCGACCATTATAGCTTGCTGAACTTCGACGACGATCAGAATTTTGATAGGAATCATCCGAGTGCTGAGAGTTGTTGCTTTGACGACGATTTAGACCATATCCTCCACGATTCCTATTCGATGTGAATTCACGACATACAACAGGAACCAGCAGTTCATTGACCACGCCTGGAGTATCAGAACCCACAAGATCAGCAGCTCTACGAAACTCTTTCAATAGTCGAATCAGGCTGGTTGTAGTAGTGTTTCGAGTGCAGTTGCGATCCGCTTCAAATGGATCCTCAACAATCAAAACAAGATTACCATTCCGACCACGTTTTCCCTTGCTAGCTTGATCAGTCGTTACAGTTTTGAATCCATTTCCATCTTTAATCGACACACAGTTTGATGCATCGTATACATGTTCGTAGCCAAAGTACCTCATAAATCCATAAAATAATGCTACAACTCCGCGTGGTGATCTGAAAATATCATCGACATTATCCCATCCAAGAAGCATGGTTGCTTCGGTATATTTTCGTAATAGAGGGCTGTCGAGATTGTGCTCAAAAGTAACATCCACTTCTCGCATTAAAGGTGCACCTTTTTTGCCAGACTCGTTTCTTTTGCCCCTTGCTCTAATGGTAGGACAAGGCACATGCGCAACAGAAACTGTTCCTGGCGGCACGGCCAGTTGCAAGGACGGTAAAAGTCCCAGCTTTTGCATATAAGCTATAGCCATAATGGAGTATGCATACGAGCTCAAGGTTCCTGAATAAAAATGACATATTCAAATAGGTATTTAGTAGGTTGCAATCAAGATGACTGCCTGAATAGCAATATTATAATCATATTACCTCCACTTGAAGGATTGTTTAGATCTCGGGCTTTTGACCAAAGTTTGATGAGCAGAATAAAAGGCTTTACTCTAGGATCCAGCAACGTGTATGCTTTCAAAAGTGCAGAATTGTAAACACCAAGACTATGACCAACATTGATATCTGCATGCACACAGAGCTTGGGATCATAAAATTTGCAAATGGGAACTCGAGCGTGAGAGATTGCTACGACTTCTTTCATGCCTCCAGCTCGCAGTATTCCAGCCAGATGATGCATGTTTTTAGCCTTGTGATTTGAAATCAGCTCGGGAGAAATCTCAATTGTCATGTCTACATCCGATGTGTTGAGTCCAAGATTGTTGACAGACGAGCCAAAAAGATACACATGTGCAGTATTGTTGTATGCCTGATTAAGAATCTTTTGTACTTTATCAACAAATTCACGGCGATCAGGCTGTCCTGCTAGCCTTGTAAACTCCTAAAATCAACAAAATTCAAGCATTATTATCAACGTATTAATACACAAGAGTCTTGGATTGTTCAAATCGCATTAGTAACAAATAACTTTGGATCTGGGTATTTACCTCGTAAAAGTTTTGTAAATCAAGAGCTGTTTCAAGATCGTATACTTGTACAGGTGCAGGAGCCTCAACAGTCAATAGGTCAAGTGCTTCTGGAGAACTGTCATTCGGTTCTATAGTGTCCTCATCCGACATGCTGGATTCGTCTTCAAAGCACTCCTGAGCAAAATCGACCCAACTGTCTTGGATTGGAATGGCATCGGCTATTTCTTGTGGTGTTGGATTGACAACCATGTTGAGAAAGATTTTACGAAGTCCGTTCTTGAGGGGAGCCGAACGAGATAGCGTCCAGATTTCTCCGCGAATGACAACAAGAATAGGATCGATTAGATTTAAAAATCCAAGAGATCGTAGCTTAGGCAGGGATTCAATTTCCTCTTGATTGGTCTTGAGCAGCCAGTTGGAGAGAGCCTCATGAAAATCTCGTAGTGGACTTCCCAGGTCATTGTTAAAGCAGGATTTGTCCTCTACGAAATAGACGCACAAAGCACAGACAATGACTTGGATACGAATCTTGGGAAATTGACGCACGTTGAGCTCTGTAGAAACAGAATTGCCTTGCACTGAAGGTTTAGACGCAGAGCTAAAAGGTGAGGCCTGACTAGTTCGCAGTGGGGATTTGAGTGTTTTTGGCAGAGGTTTACCTGAATGACCCTCGGATGCAACAGAGACTTGAATGGGTGTTTCAGGTTTGCTTTTAGATTTAAGCTTTGAAGGCGATTTGTTTAGAGTTGACTCGAATGTCTTTGCCATATCAAGAAGCAATGGCAGCAGTTTTGGAACATAAGTCAAGGGAGTATGCAACACATAGTTCCAGTCTGCAGCAAGCTGACGGAGTCTTAGTTGCTGAGGCATGTCTGAAGTATCAACAGGATTTTGATGTATAACTTCTTTACAGTCAGATACCAGCTCCAACTGGAAGATGCCAGCATTATCAACATATACAGGATATGGATGAGTCAAGAAAAACTCGGCAAGACCACCAGATGGAATGAGAGCGTCCATATATTTCTGTCGTTCATACATTGAAAGCTTTGAACCGGTTAGTATGTCATTTTCCTCAAGACATCGAGAGTAGAGCGACAGCGTGCGTGTCGTGGCATCAGTAACAGACAGAGTTCGATCTTGAGCCCAGTAAAGAGTAGCAGCGCATAACACAACCAATTCCAATATCAATCGCTCATCGTCAGTTGGCTTGGTGGATGCCAACATAACATCCTTGACACTCTGATGATTTATCTGACGTTGAGGCTTGAGAGTACCTTTGGCATTACTGAGCGATTTTGAGCTTCGACCATCCGACTTTGGCTTCAAACCATCTTTTTTTACATTGACATTTGACTCGGATGCATTCAATGCATGATTGTGAAGGTTGGAAGTAATGGTTTGACGAACACTAATGGCGAGTGCTATAAGACGACCGTCGATATTTACAGCATCAGAAATATCCAATGCATCCGTATCAGAAGGTTTACTAATAGCACTCAACGAGTACTGGCCAGGATTAGAAAAGTTTAGCTGCCAAGAAGCCTTGTTAATCAGAAACACAGTGGGTCCGTTGGCCAAGTATTCAATTAATTGATTATCTGATAAAAGCATAGGAGCATCCTGACTATTACATTTGTCAGACTGTTTGATACCATCATCCAAGTCTGCAGTATTTGACAAGATACGTTGTTCAATAGCCAACGAATGCATCATACGGACTCTACGCTGAATCTCATGTATATCACAGCGATATCTCTTTGTAGACCAAATAGCAAGGACAGACATGCAACGAATCATATCATTGACAAAGAGTTCGGGAGAAGTCATTCCGTCAAGTTGGAGTAAGAATGCAAACTCGACTTGATAAAACATTTATATATTCACTAGTGGCACAGCTTGCTTATCAACTCATGGCTTCTATTGTCATTCTATTGTTTTATTAGAGCGGCACTGTCAACTAAAAGAATTGCGCTAAGCAAACGGTAGTCAAATCCATTCAATTGCTTTGTTGTGGTTTTTGTTTCCAAATTCCTTTTGTAACCGATTGTCTGTTGATCAATCTTGCTGACTTGATAGTCATGTCAAGTGCATATCAAACTATACACTCTGTCAACCTAAATGACTTTGATCATTCAGTATGGTTTTATTGGTCAAATCCTAGAGTTCAACTCTAAACATTTTGCGATACCCATCAAGATATTTATTGTGGTCAGATTCGTTAATAGTTGATTAAAAACAAGTTACTTGTCAAGTAAACAGCACATGCACTGCTGACTTTAGTAGTGAATCATTCAACAATCTCCTTTAAAGTGGTGTCATCCGAGTCAGTGTCATGTAAATATGCAGCAATTCTGGAAAAGAAACGTTGTGCCATGTCGATAGTAAATTCAATCTCTTCTTGCAGAAACATGGGCAAATTAGGAATACCTCCATTTAACATGGTCACTTTGGTGGGATTGAACATGCAAATAGCAACATCTTTGTTGCATGGCGCGTAAAAGGAAAACTCCATTGCTATAATGTTGAAAGATTAAACAAATATAAATGACATAGCTTAATAACCTATTGAATAACATATGGCCATTACTACACATACCGTGTCTGGGACCATTCTGCTGGCACCTAAACTCGTTAAAAGGTAAATCTCGGCTACATCCTGAATCGTCATCCACACTACGCACAACCCTTTCCACACCAAGAATGTGAATACCAGTAAAGGCTTTGTAGATCATGCTCATTTTTTCAAAAGTGGCCAGTTTCTCTAAATACTCGTCTGTTGGTTTTGGCCGAGTAGCCTCTGCAGCACTCGGTTCCACCGACCCTTGTACAGGACGAGCAAGAGCATCAACTGAGTTTATGTTATCAACAGTCCATTTGCATACAGGTTAAATTCAACCGCAAATAAATCATTTCAGTTAAAACCTATGTACCTGTATTGCAAGATTCTTTGCTTTCAGTACTGTCCGGCTTAAATTTCCACTCTTTAACAAATCTCTCAAATATTCCCGTTTCTATCGTTTGCTTGGTCGCATGAGACTGATCTTGCAATCCAGACAGAGTGTCCAAAGTAGTTTTAGAAGCTGGTTTCTTTAATTTAATGTTTTCTTTGGATAGAGTTTCAACGCGCTCAAGCAATCGCTTATTCTCACTAGTAAGATGCTCTGTGAGCTCGTTACATGCTATATGGCACAATACGATACCAAGATACAGGGTTAACTTGCCATTCTATCCAGAGATCATAACACAAACCGTATTATTTACCTTGTAAGCGAACATTTGAAGCGGTTTGAAAAGAATCAAAAGTCTTTTTGGCTTCTACAATTCCAACCAAAAATAGTTCGTCGTATTGCTTTTTAAGAATCTGCAGTTCCTTTTTAATCTGGTGTAGTACATGTTAAATGGTAAGATTAGCCATTTTGGTTGAAAAGCATGCTCTTGACAAAATATCCAACCTTGAGTAATTCAGGATGATCCGACCGAGTAGATACATGTGTACTGGTGGTCTTGGTATCTTTACAATGACTGCAGTGCTCTTGACTATCCGACGTACAAGGTGCGTTGGATTGACTAGATGGCTGATGTGCATCATGAACATCATGAACATCCAATGCAGATACGGAATCTTGACTAGTTTTTAAACCGTTTGATTTGGATATTGCACTGCTATTTTGGCAAGCATCCTTTTCAGCGTATTCTGCACTTGAGAGATTGGAGCCTTTCAGTGCGGATTGACCAGCATGGGGTTGAGTAACCATTTTACCCATAGCAGCTGGTTTAGATTCAGCCTTTCTTTTTGTTTCACTAACAATGCTCGAGTCTAGTAAAGTCTCGTTGGCGGGTAGTAAAACAGATTTCTCAGATGGATCTTGCACATGCTTGACTCGCTTATTATGTCGCTTACGGCGAACTTTTGCTTCTAGCAACTCATCGTTTGAATACACATCACGATGATCTAAATGAGGATGATTCTCGACCGTGTGAGCACGGACCTTGGTTAGGGATGTAGTGTCATTCATGGCCTGATTGGAATCTGTATCTATACAACATCAAGTAAAGTTAGTATATATTTACTGAACGACCGATATTACTAGATGGAGCCAGCATTCATTTTGAAAATGTACGAATACCTTTTGAAACGACTTTTGATGACTTTTTTAAATTGGACTTGTATACAACATTGGAGTGCGTCGGTGAGTGTGAATGGGGAATACCAGCGGATACATCAGACTCATTTTGCTGGTCATCATCGTCTAGCTGATCGTCTATATCTCTAACTTTCCAAAATTCCCGAGGGGGTACTCGCTTTCTCTTGTCGTTGTTGAATTCGTTCTCCTTTTCAATCGAGTCATTGTCAGGCTGGGTAGATTCGTCCGGACATGCATGCACGTTTGAAGTTGATTCGTATAAATGATTTCCTCTAGCTGTGGTGGATTTAGAGGTTGCCTTGACAACAGGCGATACAACAAATTCCTTGCCACTGACCTGGTTGGCAGATATTCCCTGATAGGCAGATGTATAAATGTCAATATTGGGATAGTAATAAACTGAAACACTCGGAAATGGAACAATGGCCAAGCCGACTCAAGGCAGACTAATGAGAATATATCTAATAAAAAGGACTTTGGATATCATTCAAGAGTACCAAAACATGGACATCTTGAAACTGACCAACGAATGCACACTCCACTTACTAAACGTGATGGTGAGGATGGACTGTGATGTTTGCTGACAAGAGATTCAGTGTCCAACTGAGTAGTATTTGGAGGAATATCAGACACCGAGTTTGAAAAAGTAGCTGCAAGAGGTTTTGCAGCATGCAGTCGATTCCGCTTGACCATTGAAAAAGACAAGATTGTGTGAGCTGATGTTGGGGAAAGTCACGTCTGTAAAGTGATGTTCAGATATTGCGATGGATTGTTATTTCGATTAGATTTGGTTTCAAAAGTAATCGACAATTGTTAATCGATACGAATAATATCTGATTGTGTTGGATAGAAAATCCATTGGATTTATATAAAAAGGTTTTGATAATACAACTGATTGTCAAGTTGACAATCCAAGTTGAGATTAAATCTCATTCTATCGAGTTCAACATATCGATTTAATCTCAACTTTCTTTACAGCATAACTACTTGGTCAACTACAGTCTTGCTTACATTCACTATGGCTGCCACTGGTCAATTTCTTTCATTTGGAAAACCTAATACTCTTCAAACTCATTCACTATTGGCCTTTAACCCTACAAGTTTATTTCCAGATCCACCATCCGACTTGGAAAAGACTGTCATAACTCAGTCAGTTGCTACTACCATTGTACAACCTAACCCATCATTAGACAGTCTGCACGAACTACAATCTAACGAGGTTTGTCTTGATCACTCAAGCAATGACTCTGGCTTGCCTTTGTTTCCATCTCCGCTTACCAACGTCAGTGCCCTCCCTGCCGTGTATTCCGCAACTCAAAAACAGCCATTTGTTCAAATGACTCCATACATTAAGCTAAACGGTAAGATTGATGGAGTTTTTATTTCTCGCAAGGATGCAGATAAGCTAAGCATATCTACCATCGGAACAGCAGAAACCTGCTATGGTGAAGTCAACAGGTAAATAGCTGGTTGTTGGTAATATGGTTTCTTTTTAATGTCTTGTATTCCCATCAAGACTAACTCTTGCAAACTCATCCATTTCAATCATCTAAACCTCTACACTTTAGACTGTCTCCTTTGGGTTTGATGCTATTCAACAAGCAGGTCGTTGTTCAAAATGTATTTGAACTCCCCTCTGCCTTTGCCAACTCAGTCTATGCCAATGGTGTCGTTGGGTTAGATACAATTCATGCACTGGGACTATCTGTCATGTGTGATCGAGGCATGGTCTATGTGTGGAATCCTGAACACTCTTCCTATCACTCTAAAGACTCGCATGAGCCCATTGATCTTCACCTCAGCTAAATACTGCAGCCAATATTGAATCAATCTATTGAAAGCTAATCACCTTGTCCATAAAATTGTCATTTATTTGATCTATACTTGCAACCATATTTGTTAAGTGATTGCTCTTGGCTATCTGCATCTTGATACTACAGTCAATCAGGTGGATAATCAGTTGTAATGAACTATTTTTCAATAAAAGTCTTTTTCAATTTACATGTCTTGAGAAGGGTCAAATCCAGCCAATATCACTTGCTCATACAAACAATTCGTACATGCGACAGATTGAATAACCTATTTTACACCACGTGAATCGAGACAAATCTGGCGTTTTTAATGTTTTAAAAGGCTTGGTGCTCGCTCTATATCCAATCTTCCAGAATTATACTATTCTCAGTGCAAATACTGTATCGTATGTGTCATATATGTAATTTGATTCATTTTCTGTTATCACTTGCTCAATATTCTTACATGTACAAATAATAACCTAATTCCATTCGACCTATTCAGACATGGCAACCATCTTGTCGAGTTTACACTAGAAACTACCTCTCAATCACAATCAAAAAACATCAACAAAATTGATACGTTTCAATATCAACCTTTACATTAGATCAATCCAAGCACCAATGGACCATTTTGAAAGTCAGACTCGAGTCAATTCTCCATCACAGCATCAAAAGCACATGAGGTTTTCTACAAAAAATAATACAGTCAAGAAAATCAAGTATATGGATTGTATTAACACTTTTAAATCCATTCAGGATGAGACATGTTTAGTTAGACACGCATATCCTCAACATCACTTGCCACTGACATTAAAATCTATACATGCAACCCATGTGTTTTCTAAAATGGGATCGGATTATTCACTAACCTGTATGCCCAAATGGGATGATTCGCTACGCCATACAAATATATTGAAACCTGTTGGCACACATCCAGCTCGAAGTGTGACTGACAATCAAGTAGCGTCTTGCAGGACAATTAAAACGATTGCTCCCCAAATACATTCGAGTATGGACAATCAGGTGCAAAAAAAGCATGTGCATTTTTTAAAAACTAATCTGTATCCATCTACCGAGCTGTGTGAATCTGGAACAGAGGTTCTTCCACCTATTCGAAAACATAAAGCGCGTATGGATGGATACCACCCATGTGGTAAAGAAACTTTGGCGTTGGATCATGCACGTAGTCGAAAGAATGGATCCACAACTATTTATATTCAACACACAAAAGATCATTTACTCTATGATTCACAGGCAGATCTGAAACAGGGTAATGTCTACTATAATTTGCAAAACAATATACATATCTTTGGTATATTCCAAGACAACAACCAGTTATGCTTGTATAGGTTAATTGGAAATCATTGTGTTTCTGATTTTCACGGTCGAGTGTCAGTGCAGTCTTGATAACTCATTTATTTTTCTAGTTAATTCTAGTATGGATAGTATATCCACTACGACTACGCAAAGCGTTCAATCACGCACCTTGGAAAGTCATGGCACACGATCTCAGCTCAAAACTCTTCAACCACGACGTATTTCTGTATTTTCAACTCTGATCAAAGGTAATACAGGCACGCTTTATTCCATTCCAGATATAAAAAGATCAGAATACACTGGCGAATCATCAAATTTAATGAAAACACTTGTGGCTGGTTCAAAAGCATCCTTGAGCACAGTCATGTCCATCACAATGCTAATGAAGGAGCGCAATACGGAAATGGATTTGAAATACAAACATAATGTTCCAACCTCGATAACCTTGCCCAAAAAAAAGGCAAGTCATTTGATTCTAATTTGTTTGATTATAGAATGCCATTTAAAAAGTCGTACATGACCAACTAGGTTTGCACATTTGATGCTGTGCCAGAAGATAACTGCTCTGTTGATGTTTCTTCATCATCGTTTACATCAGACCGAGTTTCAACCTATTCCAACGAATCAACTCAGGACACGTTACTAAATCATACTCAATCTAGTGGTGATGATCAATTTGATGCACCCACCATTGCAGTTACAAAGGGTTCAACATCTAGTATCGAGGTTGACCCTTTGAATCCTACTGTTCACAATAATCACATTGACTTGACACAAAAACCACCTTTGGTACCGGCCTCATCCAATGTGACCATGAATGACACAAGAAAAGTGACATATCCTTTATTTACCACTTCTGAACAAGAGAATGAACCCCATAATGACTCGTTTTTAGATATTGGTACCTTGATTCGACAAGCGATCAAGGTACAAACCCCCATGACAAGTATTTCGCGTAAACCACGGTTTGACGGTATGCATGTGCCCAACATCACAGTTCAACCCAATAAACGTTGGCAGTTTGCAATACGGACAGTTTTAAAGTTACTACGAGGAGTAGAACACAACAGTACATTGACGGATCTGTCGAATGGAGGATTGCAAAAAATTGATAATGCACCCGGAGTCAATGAACGAAGCTTAATGCACGTTCTTAAAGCATTTCAATATCAAGGAGATTTAGTATTGACCACAAAGGTAGGACATGGTTTTTTACACTAGCTATAAAGGTTTCATGTGTGATCCATTGCATCATTGTAATCTGTCATGTAGTTTTAAACTCTGATATATACCTATGCTAGATTCAACAATTTCTTTCACAGAGCTGTGTTTGGCAAGGTTCTGAAACGGAAGAGAATGTAGCCATGCTGAATCGGCTGCTCATGACTCGTATTTCATCATTTTCCAAATTCCCGTATGATCAGCGAATTCGATTTTGTTCCGTCATGACCTATGAGGCACATCGAAGAGGAGCTACAATTATTCAGCAAGGACATGAACCTTGCTATTTTTATTTTATACTTAGCGGTCAAGTTGAAGTTCTCAAGGATCGCAGTGATGGGGTTACTGGAAAACTCCGATTAAATCTGTTAAACCAAGGCGACTGTTTTGGAGAAGTTGCTTTGGATGGATCATATCAAGAAAGACGAACCACCAGCATAGTATGCACTGCTCCAAGCGAGTTTCTTCGAATTGATAAAGGTACATTCTACACGTTGTTTTTACAGGAATCAATGTCTTGGCCAACATGGCTGCGGTGCTTTTTAATGAGGGGTTTATTCTAGACATTTACGTTGATAGTATATACCATTCAACAATGACTATTTTAGATGCATATCGCAAGATTCTCATTGGAGAAGACTCGCAATCCGACTTGTCAAAGCGTTTAAAACTGTTAAAGGAAATTCCCGTATTTTCACATGTAGATGATCAGATTCTTGAGCAAGCAGTACTCAAGTCACAGGTACATCACTTTGAGCGAAACACGATTATACTTGTAAGTTTAAAGCATCCGAATTTTAAACTGGAATCGGGAATGAATTGCAAGTGATGTAACTTACTGTCTAATTCTATTTGACCATTTAACACGATTCTAATGTGATGTTTTACCATCAACTTGTAAATATCTGCATCACAATATTATTGTTTGAATACTAGGAAGAAGGCAAATCCAATCGACGACTGTTTTTTATATCTTCTGGTTCGTGTAGATTGGATAAACATCTTCCTCTTATTAGAAAAAGAATAGGAAAATCGCAATGGCAACTTCGACGACCAGAAGTAGATACAGGTATGTTGAATGTGCACATTGAATGCGTTGCTGCGACTCGGGTCATGTTATCTGAATCCATATTGAATCTGTACATGTGTATATGATTTACAACTCACCAGATACACGGATTGGTGCTGGACAACTTAATCCATCATTCACACTTGCTAAAGGAGAGCAGTACTACCTTCAATGCGTTAGTTTGGCAGAGGTTGGACCAGGACAGTCATTTCCTGAACCACTTCCAACACACATTTCTGTGACGGAATCTGCTACTACCGAGAGATTGGATCTGATTTCCAAAATCAATGATCACGATGCACTGAGTATGAATCGAGCCTATGTTACAGTGACAGCCACTCGTCCTGTTGTGTGTATCACTATGGAGCGAATTGATTTTGCACGCATCATGACATGGTCCATGCTTAAATGCCTATTGGATGCCTCTATCCTGTATTCAATCCCAGTGATGGCCATGCAGGATCAATGGATATTGCAGCAAGGCTGGAAAGATTACAAAAGACGTGTCGTGCAGGAAACGATACTGCAAAAGTCGAGAGAGAAATGGGTCAAAAGGATTGAGCTTCAGCAATGGCATAATCTTCGAATTCCATCCACTCAATGTTATCACCATTAAAGCCATCAAGAAATATACTTTCAAATGATATGTTGCAAGGTTTAAATTGGGATTTCTAATCCAGTTGGGCTATTTTTATAAAACTGCCGAATTTGGCATAATCCATCAAACCTATTTTTGTGGAGCAGACTCTTATTTTTTTACCAATACATCAGCTACCGACTCACTTTAAGATAGTGGAAACAATTACATTTCTACATCCATAGCTGTTTTCATTCTGTAGATTTACATTACGGATTGACGTTGGAATGTCCAAGACATCAATGAGCAGTCGCTCATGTGCACCACCATCAGAAAATGTCTTTTTATTTGTTCCCAATCTCATTGGATATGCCAGAATTGGACTAGCTGTTCTATCATTTTATTATATGGCACACAATCCATGGATGTCCATGTCCATGTATGCTGTATCGTGCTTGCTGGATGCAGTGGATGGACATGCAGCTAGATGTTACAATCAAAGTAGGTCAACAGTGATGTATTTGACGTGATACAAGTGCAAGGACATGACCAAAACAGTAGAGATCGGTGTTGAAATCATCTTACTTGACCTAACCCTTTCAGTTAGACTTGTTGGAATGGCAGGTTTATTTTATTCATTTGGAGATGTTGCAAGAATTTTATTAATATTGATATCATCTTGTGTGGTTTAGGTTCAAAGTTTGGTGCTGTTTTGGATATGGTTACTGACCGGAGCACAACTTCGGCTCTTGTTGTGTTTTTGGCTACACAGTATCCAGGTTATGCATTTCCACTTCAGATTCTTACTGCTTTGGATTTGTCCTCACATTACATGCAAATGTACGCATCCCTGACGTGTGGTCATGCGTCCCATAAGACTGTGTCGCCATCTGCACCGTGGATACTGCGAATGTATTACACTAGCAAGCCGGTCTTATTCAGTGTATGCATGGGGAACGAGTTTTTCTTTATTGGGCTGTACCTGCGTGCATGGGGAGCAAAGCAGCTAGGATTGGAAGTCGGTATGGCGGCCCTTTTATGGTCTCTCATTATGGTTTGTTTTACTATATCTATTCCTATAATGGCATTTAAGCAGGTGGTAAATGCCATTCAACTTGTCGAGGCTAGTGAAATGCTTGCACAGGCTGATGTCAAGTCTAGATGTGCGCAAAAAGCTTGCGAGTCTTCTGTGCGACGATCTGACTAGACTATTTCTACTCGTGGAAATTGGATCATCAAGCCAACTGATCTTTGCGAGCGGAGTTGTATTAGCATAAATAAAGTTGTAAGCCACTGCAATGTGTAGTTACTAATACAGCATACCATTGGCTCGGGTGCCAAGTGAGTCTATTAAACATGTCAAAGTAGACTACAAACTGATCAACATACTGAAAGCCCAATAACCGATAAATATCAAAAGTAATAAAACGATCAACTGATGTATTTTGGGAACAATTCAAAACATATTCCTGAAATCTGAAGTAAAAAATCAACGCAATTAAAAAAGGTTTAGGTTGGCTTGTAGGTCGACATTTCACGCTCATAGCGTCCCTTGTCCTCGTCTGCCTTGTCAGTATAAACCTGCTTATCCTTGTCATTTAGTTCTCTCCATGCCGCTCCAAGAAGTTTTCCGAGATCACCTAGTTTACAAAGTTAAAGTTAGACACTTGTAGATTAGAAAGGAATGGGTGCTACAGTTGAGTGTCCAATCTCGAGCCATAATTTTAAAAAAGAATAGTGTTGTCCAAGTGTGGGATCAGACAGGGTAATATGAAGAGCGAATTAAAAGCAAAGTAGGATTCGTTGCTCATAGATGAAGCTGTGATAGCCACGATTGTTTTTGGGACAAGAAAGCAAGGTTGGTTTGGAGTGGGAGTGACGAGTCTCCCACCAACACATGGACGAGGGTGCGGCCAAACAAGTACCACGGGGCCGTGAATATGGGAAAAAAGGGAAGCGTTATCCAGAGTAACGAGTGTCTTGGTCCACCACCACAAGACAATTTGCAAGGGATGATGATGGCAAGTAGGATATAAATGGGTTGCCACTGGCCCATTGATGCCGTCTTGCATTTAATGTATGCAGACAGCTTATGCAGGTCAAGCACTTGGTACATGCTGTAGAGGGTTTGGAGACATCCACATCATCTCTATGGCTAGTATGAGCAGGTGGCAGTAAGGATGTGGAGGGATACGAACAATAATACGGACATGTATGATTCGGGACACCAACCAACCAGCAATAGGAGCAACATTCGCTAGTATTCATGACCACTTACCAAAGGATGCATCTGGGTTTTCTTCTCTAATCCTAGGACGGTTTTCCTTTGAAAAGATCATAAAGGCAGAGAGAGGACGCTTGGGAGCATCTGGATCCTTGCGAGACTTCTTCTTGTCGTCTCCTCGTTTAGCGACTTTTGTGCCAGCCATAGCTTGCTTTGGTGCCATATTGAAATCAAGAGGGGATTGTGTGTAGTGGAGAGTAATGGGTAGCAGTGGTGAGACACTAGTGCGATATATGAGCGAGGGAGGAAGCCAAGAGAAAAGGCTACACAGCTACTGCAGTAGCGACCTGCGCTTTTTTCTAGTGGCGACGCACTCTCATATTCTCTCGCTTCGGCCAATCACTGCCTTTTTGCCCCAACCCATTCATGCGCCACACCCCAACCTTTGTTTCGCCAGCCAACTGAATCTACATCAAATAAAAGTTTATTGTATACAAGTGAAGGGCAAACTCCAGACATTCATGGGTGAACAAGTGCCAAGAAAGATTATTGCCAAAAAATTCACAATATGGGTCTATTTTGTCCAAAAATAGTAGTATGTAGTCCGATGAGTTGGATTGAACTGGTGCTACAAGAGCTTGGCTATTCGGTATAATATCATGAAATGCCAGGACTCGATTATAATCCATTGCCAAGAAGCACTCACTTTAGCTTGGATGGTGTTGAAATTCAAAGAGTCTACGATTGGCGTAGACCAAGCGATTGATCAAAAGTAGAGTTCATAGGTCCAGAATTTCCAAATCCGCTTGAAAGTATGCTGTTTGAAAGATTATCTGCTCCAGCCAATGCTAGAGAAAGCGACTGGTCTTGCATTAGCTGCATATGAAGTTGCGGCTGGTACAACTGGGTATTCATTGTTGGCGTCATAGAGGCAACATTGCTTACAGGAAATGACGGTGCTACATTGGCGGACATTTGATCCATAATTGCTTGCTGCAGCGATTGTTGCTGCACTAGATTGGTAAAATTTGAGTTGAACATGTTGTTGGTTGCAGTATGAAAGGGCGAAAATAGGTCAGGCATTGCTATGGTCGAAGACAAAGAAGCGTTGCAAACAGAAAGCGACGATGGAGTGTTTGAATTGGCCAGCTGCAAGTTGATGTGATTAGAGAGTGTTTCTTGGTCTAGCGACGAAGAGTTTAGCAAGCCCATGTCTATGCTAGATCCAGTCATGATTTGAGGCATAAAGCTAGAAACATTGGCAGTATTTTGTAGGTGATCCAATGATCCTATAAAGGACTGTTGTGCCGGTTTTTGTTGAAGTGGAGTGGGTTGAAATGCATTGTCAAATGTCATGGTGTTTGGTAGTGCAGGCATTGTACCAAACAGTCCTAGTGATGGATGAGATGTATTGTCATTAGCAACAGCGGTTTGGGGTGGGGTTTCGGAATACAAAGCTTCAAAGATACTAGGGCTATTGGTGTTGAGCGTGTGCAATGCTAATGGTTTAGATATGTCAATGGAGGGCTGTCCATTGTGCTTCGTGGGGGAGGTAGGTTTGGAAAATTCATATTGCTTATAGTGCCCTGTATTGCTGCTGGCCCGGGGGTTTATGTGATTGATACTGTCAGGCACTGGCATGGAGTCCATGGTTGATCCATTCACTGTCAGTGGCTTTGAATAAAAAGTAGCCGAGTTGGCTTTGGTAGTGTTCAGGATACTGGCAAAGTTACTGCTGTCTGTACTTGTTTTCCGCTCCATAGACCGCATTTTCGATCGTCTGTTTTGAAACCAAACTTGTATTGTACGAACCGGCATGCCAATAGTAGCAGCAATCAAGCTTCTAGTGGCCGAGTCCGGTGATGGATCAGTAGAAAATGCATTCAATAAAAAGTGGCTCTGGTCCTTGGTTGCTCTAAACCGCTTGGGTTTGGACTGATTGCGATAAGCATAAGGCCTGTCTGATTGAAACGTAGACGGATCAACAGTCACAAACTCTATATGCTTTTCCGAAAAGACTTCGCCTAGATTATTAGTAGTACCATTGGTAATAGCACCAATTGGCCTAGTGTTTATTATGTGGCGTTGTCTGGCAGGGGACAGGTCTGTAGTCTTTGAAGCCTCCAGCGCTGAAAACTGCTGCTTTGGAGATGGATTGTTGTTCACCATGGCCTTTCGCAGTGGGGTGCTGCTCGCTGATGTATTTGAAGCAGTGACGGATTGATCATTGGTACTAACCGTTGGTGCATACGGATGATGGCGTAGCAGCGACAATAGAGAGTGCTTGCCGCTGTATTGACACTCCACACCCAGCATTGGTGGAGAAGGTGTTGGACATGGAGAGGGTAGTTGTGGTATGAGTGTTAAATGCATTAGATGGTCTAATGCATTTCCTTCTGCAGGCGACAAGCATTCCCTAAGAGCGTCTTGGTGCGACTGTTGATACATTGCAGTCTTGAAACTCTTGGTATGTGAAGTTGGGCTAAAAAACCTACTATAGCCGTATTCATAAAACAGCCTAAATAAGGGTGTCGAATGCATAAAAATAGCCAGTCTCATGACACGATGAATGCCTTTGCACTTACTGGGCGACATTGTGCCCTTTAAACCCTTGACCAAATCCCATTGGTTTATCTGCTTGTTCTTGTATAAAGAACTAAACGAATGTCCACACAGCTCTAGCAAATCTCCTTTCACCCAAGCTAAATACTATAACATTGGGCGATCAAATATTGACAGTGGGTGATTGGCATGTATAGTTGCATTCTTGAGTGTACATTCTTGCTTCCCTGGACTGGATGCAGGATATCCAAATCTTTAAAATACAACAGGGTAGAGTTTGACAACATCAAAACAATCGAACCCAATATCCGGATTGCAAGGGATAGAGCCTGATAGTTCTACAATATATGGCTATGCCAAAAGTGGATAATCTCGGTTCAAAGTTACAGTTTGTAAGAATTGATGGACGCTGTTTATTCGAGTCAAGAATGCCTATTGAAAAACTAGTGCAGTAGAATACACATTCAATCATGGTCATCCTAAAAGAACAATCCTGCGAGATAAACTACAAGTGTTTTATTTCACGTGAATATGGCAGTAATGCATTGATACTAGATGCGTATGCGATGGCATTGTCAACGGTTTACGGTCAATGGCCATTTGGAATAAAAAGTTTAATGTACCGCTGGGCTGATGCCTAGATGAAACGATTCAACAATCCAATGTATCATCCTTGTTGTCAATATGCATTGTTACTATAACAATAGAATCGACATTTCATGACAAGATAAACCTAATAATCCACTCTAGTGTTACCATAACTTATTTCTGGCATCAGCTATTGAAAACTAGCAAAAATCAATCATTTGATAGACATGACAAGTATCCATACCTGCAAAATCTTGTCAAGAAATAGTCTCGAGCAGATGTATAAAAAGCATCGCTCTACTCCATGTTGATCGAGTCTCAGTTGCAGTAGACTGATTTTGCAAGTAAAGGTTTCAATTGCCAAATAATTTAATCTGGGATATGCATAGAAAGCAATTAGGTCGCAATCCAATCCCGGATAAACCCAATGCTACCAATTTTTACACTGCGCCAGATACTCGATCATTCCATCAAGCAAAACAACAAGTATTCAACATGAAAAATGGAACTTGAGCCTCTTTCATTGTCCAACTGCTGAGAATAAAGCTACTCAGCTACTACCCATTCTTGAACAAAGCGGGACTCTGGTTGAAACCAAAGTGGACTTGAGCACGAGTGCACTAAAAAATAATGCAGCAAAGGAACAATGCAAAATCGCGCATATTAGCTTTTACAAGCGGAGCTGAGCATATTGACTACATGAAATTATGCATCGCGTTGGTTTGTACAAAACTTCAGTTCAATTGCGCCGCATTGCTAGCGTCAATCATATTGTAAACTTGGATTGTAGACGGAAGTTGCCATTTCATCTGGCATAAAGTGGCACTCCGCATGTAATTGCTATGCATAGGCGGACTACTTTTGAAATTCATGGCTCAACCCAATTCGTTAAAAAAGTATTTAAAGGACCCAGTCTGCACAGTCTTGTAAATTCATTCAGACTCAGAGTTTCGTTGCATTTATTGTTTATTTTTTGCTGTTAATACTTGAACGTCTATACTTTTCTGTTTTTAACCACTCGCAGACATTCATTTACACTTTGAAATGCTTTCCGCTTCTTTTCTTACTACTGCCTCTCTTCTAACCCTGCAGCTTGCCATTACTACTGCAGCGCAATCATTTGCTGGTGAGGCTACGTTTTTTAGCAATCGTCCTGGTGCTCCAGGAGCGTGCGGTGTGGGATTTACCGATAATGAATTTATTGCAGCCGTGTCCCAAGACTTGTTTAAAGGATTTGCAGATCCAAGCTTTTGCGGTAAAAAAGCAAAAGTAACCTTCAAAGGCAAAACTATTACAGTCGTATTGATTGATAGCTGCCCTGGATGTAAACCCACTAGTCTAGATTTGTCTCCTGTTGCATTCAAGGCACTTGAAGATCCAGATATCGGTGTGATACCTATTCAATGGTCTTTAGATGGCAGCGACTCACCTGAACCTACTCCAAATTTCCCCGAAACTATTTCACCTGAACAAACTAACCAGCCAGATTCACAGACCGATTTCCCCGAAACTACTATTTCACCTGAACAAACTAATCAGCCAGATTCACAGACCGATTTCCCTACAGACACAGCTGATTTCCCCGAAACTATTTCACCTGAACAAACTAATCAGCCAGATTCACAGACCGATTTCCCTACCGCTCCTTGCACCGAGAGCACTGATGCGCCGTTTGAAACCGAAGCGACATTACTATCTGATGAAAGTGATGACGACAATACTGATAATGAACAAGACGATGAACCAGAGCAAGATGATGCCACCGGTCAATCATCAGAATCACAACCACAAGATACAAACTCGACTGATACTTCCAAAAATGGTCAGCCTTGCAACGACCAAAGCAATGATGCATCCCTTGTTCGTCGCTCTCTATGGAGACGTCGTTGAATACTCAATACTTGATTTTTTTATAAACAATGATAATGGTCGTACAATTCATAGCAGACTAAACGCGATCAAAGCTAATAATATCAGATTTACTCTTATCGTCATTTCATTATCCAATTTTTTGGGGTGGTTTATTTAGATTGGGTTTAGTGGTGGCTTTTGTAATAGTAGAACTTGGCGTGTATAACACATGTCTGATTGATGTCAGTTCCCACCACATTACCGCACAATGTGCTTGTTCTTATAAAACCCAAGCGAGTACTCAAAGCAGCGCTCGTATCTTGGCACTTGTCCAGCCTCAGTTTACCTCTTTTCCAAACTCGACATTTCAAGTTTCCATACCAGTCGACCAAGGGTGCGAAATGTATCAAAAGAGAGATGTGAATGCTGCTTTGAACACTTGCTCAGTTTTTATACAAAATGAGCACGAAAACCAGTGAACTTCAAAAAGGGTTCAGAGAGCGCGTTGTTGCCCAGCAAATGTGAAATTATCATTTCATGAGGCTGGCTGTTTATTATGCATCGAAGCCCTTATTTAGTGTTTCATCTATGTGAATACGACTGTAAATGACATAGTTTTATTACTACGCACTAGATTGACACGTTGTTTAGGGTCGTTTCAGTATGCGGCCCGCTGCTGATGCCCAACAACACTTTTGATATAGATTTGCGCTGCAGACGCAATCACCAAGCTTTCTTTTTACCAAGTACTTGAACGTAAATCATCTTACTCGTACATAGCCCTAATTCAATCGGCTGATTGTGGCATCACTTGGCTTAAAAGTAGTCTATTTGTTTTATACAATTAACTAGCAGTTTCATTTATTTTGGTCAATTCATCTACCTGAAAGGATCCAGACAGTATACTGAATACTCTAGTAAGTCTGGCTTGTTTCATAGCTATTCAAATGCAATTAATCGTTATTTCAAGATGTGTTTCGCTGCATGAATGCAACTGCATGATGTTGATATGCAGCAGTATCTATGGTAGTATCTATGGCGGATTTAACCGAGTCACTTGACTAACCTACTTTAATGGGATTTGCATTTTGTATTTTGAGCTCAGCAGTCAATATTTTAACAAGACGAGCTTGGCACTGTACTTGACTCTTATAAATAGTCGTCTTCCACCTGTCAAGACACCACTCCCAACCGTTAGCAAGCTTGGTACATATTTCTGCTAGTATAATCTCTTGCTCTTTTAACGGATCACTATATCTTGTTTGCCATGGCTTCTACCAACAACGAGCGTGACAATATGAAGCACAATGACGGCTCTACCGAGCTTGTTGTGTCAGGCATGGCGAACAGCTCTGAACCTCTATCAACCCCTGATGCTTCTAAAGCCATTTCAACATTTTCAGTCACTCCAGAGCGTATGCTAGACTTGCTTGACCCAAAAAACCCAGAACTCTACTTAGAATGGGGCAAAGCTGCAGGTCTTGCAAAATCACTGCAAACGGATCTCAAAAACGGACTTGCAAAAGTATGTTGTAGCATGCTTGACTTAATTCATTGTATCCATACACATGGTTATTGTAGGATATCTGCAGCATTACACAAGAGTGCGGTTAGCCTATCGGTTATTTTGACTCGATAGTCAAGTACTATTTTAAGGTCGCGTGAGGTTTTGGTGCCCAGTTATTCACCAAATTCTTATTGCTGACTAGTAAGTCGATGATGAGCATTACTAGTGATGGCATTCAGCTGAATGTAGCTGTTGTGCTACATGTGGATTTCAAACCTGAATGCCATTTACTGTGTTGTGTACTGGTTTGACCCAGTTTTCAGTCATCGCACAAGTCCTTGGTTTTCAACTGTTGCTTGGAGTATTTGCTTGATGCTTGGATATGGCGATTCTTTATCGACATCCAATTCGTCAGGTGTCGAAATCCACCCTTCAACTGTTTGAAATTCGGTGCTTGGCTATCCACGAGATTCACTGCACATTGGATGACTACTCGATCAATCCACCATTTAAATGTTACAACTGTACTTGATAGAGGCCTCGCATTGACTGCCCTATTTGCTTTAGAATAAGCAATGCTTATTCTCTGCTTTATAGAAATGGGCACTTTCAATCCTTTCAAACGCCCACCATGAGACTGGCGGTTCATCATGTACTTTGATACCCCTATTTAACATTCCGTTTTACGTGAATAAGGCTGTAATATACCAAGTGGAATATTCCACCTTGGCTTGGATTCCTTTAGATTGCAATGATATAGATCACATACTAATTTATTTATTCTAGGATTCGTCTTTACATCAAGATCGTTTAGACTTTTATGGCACCAATTCACTTCCCGAGCCAGCATCTAAAAACATTTTCCAATTCATGTGGGATGCTTTGCAAGACAAGACACTGATTGTTCTCTGCGTTGCTGCCTTTGTCGAAATGGCTATTGGCATCTACAAATTTAGATTTGCTCCCATTGGAAAGCGCGATAATCTCGGTTTGATTGATGGTGCTGCAATTGTAGTTGCTGGTGAGTTCAAGTTTGACTTGTTGGATGATTTTCTTTCCATGTGAAATATTTGATTCTGATACACTACTTTTATAAACTCTCAATAGTGCTGATTGTCGTTTTGGTTGGGTCCATTAGTGACTACCGAAAACAAAATCAATTTCGTCAACTCTCTGATTTCTCCAAATCACTTTCTGAAACCAAGGTTGTTCGAGATGGCGAGACTATTTTTGTTCCAACCGAAGATATTTTGGTTGGTGATATTGTAATGATTGAGACGGGTGACATTGTTGTTGCCGACGGTGTTTTGGTTGAAGGATTTCAAGTAAAGACCGATGAAAGTACACTTACTGGTGAGCCCAACTCGGTCAACAAGGATTTGGCTCGTGATCCATTTTTGCTCTCTGGCACCAAAGTGGTTAATGGTGTAGGTCGTATGATTGTCGTTGCCACGGGAATCAACTCGCTTAATGGTCGATCTCTACTAGCTTTGGAAGTAGAGCCGGAAGCTACACCTTTGCAAGAAAAACTTGGTCGTATTGCTGACATGATTGCAAAGTTTGGTGTAATTGCTGCATTTGGCATGACTGTCGTTCTATTGATATCATACTTTGTGGCTTCTCCTCCTGCTGGAAAAGACTCGTTCCAAATATCGCAGGATATTGTTGCACTTTTGATTTTGGCCATTACAATTGTTGTTGTTGCTGTACCTGAAGGTCTTCCTTTGGCTGTCACCATTTCTCTGGCTCATGCTACGCTCTGTATGCTTAAGGATAATAATTTAGTGCGTCATTTGGCTGCGTGCGAAACTATGGGTAATGCCACAACGATTTGCTCTGACAAAACTGGTACGCTTACTATGAACAGAATGACGGTTGTCGAAGGTGTGATGCTCCAGGTTGATTTTAAACATGCCGATATTCCAGAAACATTAAAAAAGAGCATTTTTTCCAACGTGACGGTTGGGGCAGTTGAAAAACTGCTTGGATTCATTGCCATGTCTCTTAATGTCAACTCTACTGCCAGCGAGTCCAAAGACAAGGAAGGTGTTTTGTGCTTTAACGGATCCAAGACAGAAGTTGCATTGCTCGAGTTTACTCGACTTCTTGGATTTGAATATCAAAAGGACAGAGATACTGCCAAGCTTGTCGCGATTCAGCCTTTTAGCTCCGATCGTAAACGCATGTCTTGCGTGATGCGTATTCCCGTCAATTCGGACCTTGAAAATCAGCTTGGACTTGCTCCTAACGAAATGTCATCTTCAGATGCTACAACCAAGGACTGGGTTTGCATTAAAGGTGCATCAGAAATTGTTTTAGGACTCTGTGATCGTTATGTAGATGCTAATGGCAAGGTCCAGCCTTTGACTGAACAAGACCGTGCTCATTATACGGAACTTATTAGCTCTTATGCCTCCAATGCTCTACGTACCATTGGTGCTGCCATTCGTCCTTTGCAAATAGATGACAGGACCACGGCCAATGGCAAGTCTGATTTGATTCCAAGTGGTGATCAAGCCGAGGAGCAGGAACAGAGTATTCCCGATGACAGTAATTTGATTCTTATTGGTATTTTCGGTATTCAAGATCCTCTTCGTCCCGAAGTTCCAGCTGCTGTTGCTTCCTGCCAGTCTGCCGGCATTGTTGTTCGCATGGTTACCGGAGATAACATTCAGACTGCGCGTGCTATTGCTCGTGGTTGCGGTATTCTGACTGCCGACGGTCTTTCTATGGAAGGTCCCAAGTTCCGTATGCTCACTGAAGCCGAAATGAACGATGTTCTCCCTCGCTTGCAAGTTTTGGCTCGTAGTTCACCTCTCGACAAGCAAATTCTTGTCAACAATCTTAAGCGTCTTGGCGAAACGGTTGCTGTTACTGGTGACGGTACCAATGATGCACCTGCTCTTGCAGCAGCCGATGTTGGATTTTCCATGGGCATTGCTGGTACTGAGGTTGCCAAGGAGGCTTCCGACATTGTGCTCATGGACGACAACTTTGCTTCACTGGTCAAGGCTGTCATCTGGGGTCGATGTGTATACGATTCCATTCGCAAGTTTTTGCAATTCCAGCTTACTGTCAACGTTTCTGCCGTTTTGCTTACTATTATTACTTCGTTCTATACCACTGTTTCTGGACCAAAAACTGTGGTGTCGGTTCTCAGTGCAGTCCAACTTTTGTGGATTAATTTAATTATGGACACTTTTGCTGCTCTTGCTCTTGCCACTGATCCACCTTCGCCCGACCTGTTGAACCGTAAGCCATCTAATCGATCCGAATCCATTATTTCTCCAGACATGTTTAAAATGATTGTTGGTCAGGGCGTTTATCAGATTGCGGTTTGCTTGGTGCTTTTCTTTTGTGGACCTAAATGGTGGGGAACTCATACTGGCTCTATCGATGAAATTGAGGCCATCAAGGAAACTGGTGTTGATATTACCACCGCCTCGATCATCTTCAACTCGTATGTATTCTGTCAAGTATTCAACGAAATCAATTGCCGCTCTATTACAAGCGCTGAAAAAAACATCTTTAGAGGCTTTTTCGCAAACAAAATGTTTCTCGGTATTCTCGCCCTCACCATCTTCTTGCAGGCCATCATCATTCAATTTGTTGGTGTCATTTTCAAAACTAGTCCGAATGGCTTGACCGGCGTTGGCTGGGGAATTTCTCTTTTAGTTGGTTCGGGAAGTCTTATTGTTGGATTTTTAGTCCGTTGTCTTCCTGATTTCCCACTTCCAAAATTCTTGTATCCTACTCAGCCCAAGAAAACTGGTCGTGGCGTCGATGGTTCTATTGTCGATACTCCTGTCACTGTCACGGTTACCAAACCCAGCTTGGACGGTTTTAGACCTGACGGTACTGCTGGTGCTATCATGCCGGCTTCCGACAAGGACAGCTATACCGAAAAGCTTATTGTTACTGGAGCGGATATACCCGTAAAGATTCATGGTGAAGAAAAGGAGGAGTTTGGTGCTCTTGCTATTGGAGACTCTGATCATTTGAACTCGGTGACTGAGCGCAACAACAGTCGCCAATTATGGAATTCGGCCATTAAAAAGACTCGTATACAACTTCGCGTTGTTGGTCACTTTACAGCACCAGCGGGCAGCCGTGTCCGCGCCATGTCTTCTGGAAAGTATCATTTTACTTCTACTGCACCACCCGAACTTTCTTCTACGTTTGGGTCGCTTCATCTTCCTGCCACTTCAGCAACGCCAAGCGGCGTTAGCATGCGCTCACCACCTTTGGATTCAACCTTCAATACAGCTTCAGCTTTCTTGTCACCTGGAATGGGAGGTTCCAAGATTGATTCTACAACTGCAGATTCTGCAGGGGCAGATGGTAAGCAAGGATCGTATTTCTTGGACAAACACACAGCGGAACATTCCGCTACTCAATCTGCATCCACTGCACCAACATCATCCTCATCACAATGGCTGACTGTTCGTGATCTTGTCCGAACTGTGTCAGTTGTCAATGCGTTCCGAACAGGCCGTTCCAAACGTATTGATTTTACAACCCTTCAAGTGGTCGATGTCAACTCTATTCGTCGCACTCGTGCCATACATGCTCGTCAAATGATTGCATCCCGTGCATCGCATCTTCCTCCAAATAGCCGAGCTCCCGCAGTCAAGAGCTCCATTGATGCTGGAAGCAATTCTGGCAGCGTCAGTGGATCCAATCGACTAGCTTGAGAAATGGAAGGAGAAGCAGCAACTTGTCTAGTTTTTATTTTCATATCTTTTTAGTCTTATTTTTCCAATCATCCAGTTACTTGTAGCTATTCTACCATTTCTTATAAAAAGGACTTTTTGATCCATGTTTTTATAATGGAGTATATTTAGTCGTATTCACGTAAAATGGAACACTAGAAAAGGAATCGATGCATAATAAATAGTTTCCTGAAATGATGTGTCCTAAACTGTAGCTGACTGGTCTCTTGGTCAGCATGGAAACAACTGTTGCATTGTTGAAGGTGCGATCACTGTTTTGAGCTGGAACGTATCTGAGTTTCTAGAGCATAAAAGTTTGTACGGACCTGGAAACAGGCTCATATTTAGTTTTAAATTGGTGATCATACAATGCATGACCCCCAAAAATCCGAATCAAAACTATAGTTGCATGCATTATGCAATGGATGTTGCTTGAAAATTGAAAACGCCAGTCTATAATGCAAAGGTCAAATGATGTCTAATTGTTTATCATGGAGCAGAATGGTTGCTGTGAAACATAAAAATATTTTATGAAAACACAGCTGAGATTGATCTTGTGATGATGCAGATAAATCAATGACAGAAACACACGACCAACTAACTCGGCGTCCTTTTAGGTCTCGGAATGTTAGAATCATCCGCAGTGGATCATGTGATGCAAGTGGTTTTGCATATAAATTAAAACCCGATCGAATGTCCAAACTTATCAATTATTATGGCTTCACTTCCTGATCAACTTTTTACTAAAACCCACACTGTCAGTCTGGTTCTCGCTCCCTTCTCTGGCGGTCAGGCAAGATGAATTTGCATTTTTTTGTTGTTTTGTAATTCAGCTAGTTGCATACTGATGGTATGGCTGGATGATCAAACCGAGACTTGTATACTTACCGTCATGCACATTAAATTGAAATTTTATTATTAAATTCTTGGCATTTTTTGTTTGCGACTGGCAATGATCTGAAATTTCAACATGCAGCCCAGAGGCGGTGTTGAGCATGGTCCTAACCAGCTGCTCGAGGCTGGCATCGGCAAGCAACTGAGATCTCTTGGATGGACTGTTGAGGGTGATCAAGTACCGTTGCCTAATTTCGATGCTCATTGTCCTGCAACTGAAGTTTCGCATGGTCTGCTTAAGAACATCACCTATGTTTCCAAGGTCACCGAGATTGTCCACCACCAGGTGAAGGATGTTTGCTCTACTGGAAAGATCGCCTTGACTCTTGGAGGTGATCATTCGCTTGGAATGGGCACCGTTTCTGGATCTGCTGCAGTGTATGACAATCTGGGCGTTATTTGGGTTGATGCTCATGCTGTAAGTAGAATACATTCACAACAGAGAATTGATATTTTATTCAGCCACTATTCCAGTCTTGTGCTAACCCAATCTTTGATGTAACCACATGCTTATAATTGACTACATGTTTAGGACATCAACACTCCTGAAACGAGTGACTCTGGAAATCTTCATGGATGTCCAGTTTCTTTCTTGATGGGCATTGGTCAAAAGGTTTCTGCCTTTTCCTGGCTCAAACCCTGCATTAAACCATCACGCCTTGTTTACATTGGCTTGCGTGATGTTGATCAGGGAGAAAAACGTATTCTCAAAGAGTATGGCATCAAGGCCTTCTCTATGCACGAGGTAGACAAGTATGGTATTGGAAAGATCATGGAAATGGCCTATGATTACCTTGGACGCAGCAACCCTATTCATCTCAGCTTTGATGTCGACGCTCTTGATCCCAGTGTTGCTCCTGCCACTGGCACTCCTGTTCGTGGCGGCCTTTCGTTCCGTGAAGGTCACTTTATCTGCGAGTCTATATTCGAAACTGGATGTCTTGTCTCGATGGATATTATGGAAGTCAACCCTACTCTATGTAGCGACCACGCTTTGCTTACTCAGACTGTGCAAGTGGGATGCTCCTTGGTCCGCTCTGCTTTTGGTGAAACTCTCCTTTAGATTTTGGAGTCCGAAACCTTGAAACTCGATTAGAAATGACATTTAATTATCTCTATTTCAAGCCTTGACCATCTTTTATGGTTATTTATCATTTTGCCTACTATTCATCTCATCACTGATTTCAATCTAACATGATAATGTCTTGGCGTACTTGTTGACAATCAATAAATATACTTGCATGCTGAGCTTTTTTCACAACTGCTAGTGTATTCTATTATTTGGTTTCAGGTGTTTTTACGACTGTATTCATACAAAATGAAACACTAGAATAAACTATGATCTTGAACTGATTGCCCCTTTCTCTGCATTTAATACATTCATATATTGTACAATCTCCACATATTGAACTCGATCATTTTAATGTTGAGCTCATTTGTAGTTTTAAAATCTCAGATATTTAGTATCCAGTTCAAGAAAACAAGATTACACAATCAGTCATGCAGTTGTTGTTTCTATGCCAGCCATGAGGAAATAATGCTTCATTTTACTCCAATATGGCAATGATTATTTCAAAAACCCTACAAGTACAAAAAGCCCTACAATACATACCACTATCCAGGTGTCCAGTCCTATTCCATTAAAGGGCGTATTGGATATCGTCACCACAAACACAAGCATGTGTGTTCTGTAACATATCAAGCAGTATTCTAACCCTTATTGAACACAATTCCACTCGTTAACATACTCTGTATTTGATATAAATGAACAGAGCAGTCTTGTTCAAACTTTATCAAATACAGAGTATTCATTGCTTTTATCACCAGTTTAGATTTAATCAGGTTTGATGAGGTTTACAGCATTTCTAACCGTGTTGACTTTGGCTGCAACTGTCAATGCAGCAGTCATTTTACATGATACGACAACTCTGTCACAACACTTGTCAAAACGTAGTCCTGGCAAAGACTTTGAAAAGAAAGTGGGTGATTCCGACTCAAGCGATGGAAATCAGTCAGGTCACGGAGGATATACGAATTTTGGATTTGTGGATGGAGATGGAGAACCTCGTGAAGATTTAAAAAGTGAGGAATCAACGGAAAAGAGCATCGAGGAATTGGAAGAAGATTTAAAGGTTGCCAAGCATACCATGAAGGTTGAGTGCGAGAAATATCTAAATCAAAAGGTACTACTCATGAACCAAAAGACACGTTTGTTTGGCGGGCCTATGCCTTCCGAAACATCTCACCACTCGTTTGAATCCCATAAAAACCGAATGTCGGCGCTTACAAAAGAGATGAAAGAAGAAATGATTGAGCTGAAAAAAGTTTGCAAGACTGCAAAACAGAATGTAAAGGACATAAAGGAAACAATAAAAAAGCTCAAGCCTCCGAAGCCAAGCAAGTTTTCACAATTCAAGAACATGTTCATGTAAAATGAAATACTATTTTGCAGACAATTTCTATTTCACTATAGAATAAACTATGATCTTGAACTGATTGCCCCTTTCTCTTCATTTGATACGTTCATATATTGTACAATCTCTACATATTGAGCTCGATCATTTTAATGTTAATATCTGTCGTTTTAAAATCTCAGATATTTAGTATCCAGTTCAAGAAAACAAGATTGCACAATCAATCATGCGGCTATACATGCCAATTACTCGATATTTGGCTTGAATAAAAGGAGAGTTTGAGACCGAGTGAAACAGTAATGTGAATATTCGATTGTTTTTATTTTATGAATATCTTGGTGAATGCTTACCAATTTTAGTATACTTGATTACAAGATTGACAATTCTATCAAGTCACGTGGATCTGAATGGGTTTGAATGCAAAACATGAGCGATTTTCTTTCCTGATGAAGATCAGATTGTAGTGGATTGACCAAGTAGAATACAGTTGGAACTAAAAATAATGATTTGTAAAGGTGCATTGTCTCTTTCTGCTGCTGGAAAAAGAGTCTTGTCCTATTGCTCAACAACAGATTTGCAACAGCCAGCAGCAGCACTTTGGCATCATCACCACAGGACGACTGCAGGATTACTCAGGTCGATCGACAATATCAGCAATCATGCATGGTCATTGAATCAAGTTCGTCATAAAACATTTCGTAAAAACCCCACAAAGGCTTATACCAAGCGTAAGATCTGGATTAAGCAGCTCAAGGCCGAAGGAAAACCTATTCCTGAACAGACTTTTCCTGTCATGGAAAACAAGTTCTGGCGAGTTGTTGGCAAGATGAAAATCTACAAGTCAGTCTCTCCAGGCTCTACTAACCGTCGTCATGCCACTCGTTTTCATCTACATAAAGGCTCATGTGTTTGGCGTCTGTCTTATGGCAAACGATCTACTGGAGGTCGCAATAACACTGGCAGAATTACAGTCCGTCATCGAGGTGGTGGTCACAAGAAACGAGTGCGACAGGTCGACTTTAACCGAAACGTTCCTGGAAGTTTTGAAGTTGTTCGTTTGGAATACGATCCTAACCGATCTGCTGAACTGTGCCTACTGCGGCATCTTTCTACCAACGAATTCAGTTACATTATTCGTCCTGCTGGTGTTGATCCTGGCCAGATTCTATATTCATATCGATCTGGTATTCCTGTATCCACTGACCCCAATGTTCCGTCTATTTCCAAGTCTGAGCTTATCCAGCCTGGAAATTGTCTACATCTCAAGGATATTCCTGTAGGTACACTGATTCACTGCATTGGTCTGCATTCAAATGGTCCTGCCCAGCTATGTCGATCAGCCGGTACTTCTGGCCAGCTAATCTCTACTCCAATCGCCACGCTTTCATCAACTGTTGCCAATTCCAACGATGATCTTCCACAGCCCGTTCAATACGCGCAGGTGCGTTTGTCCAGTGGGGAAGTTAGATTGATTCCTGCCGATGTTTGTGCCACGATCGGAGTTGTTGGTAATGAACTTCACATGCATCGCAACTGGGGTAAAGCAGGTGCTCGCAGACGTAAGGGATGGCGACCAGCAGTCCGTGGTATTGCCATGAGTGCACACAAGCATCCTCACGGTGGTGGTCACAAGAGTAAAGGAAACAAAGCACCTCGTAGTCCATGGGGATGGAAGACAAAGGGGTACAAGACTGTACGCAGGAAGCGATGGTTTGTGGTAACTCCCAAATGGAAGGCCAAGAAATAAACTCTGAATACCACATGAACAAACGTATGAGTGGTATAGATTTGGATACAGTCGGCAGATTGAATATAACTGCTTGCCCTATACATGTTGAATCTGTCAGTATTAAACCGTCCAAACTATGCTTTTCCACATGAATACAAAAACTTGTTTACAAATTGTTTACAGCTCAAGACAAGGAATGGGAATATTTATAGTTCAATCATTCACTTTTATTGTTTTAAAAACATTCAATACATTGAATAGACTGTTGTATCGTGACATGAATTCAATCGCAAACCTTTACAATTGTTTCAAGCTAGTGTGCAGACTATAGATCAAGTATTGAAACTGTTGTGTTGGAACAAGAGCAAGCCAGATTGTCACCATATTGCAGGAGAAATGAACGATAAATAATCCAGCCATTCAAATTGATGTTTGCAAAGCATCCAGTGTTGCCAAGAATTTCTCATTTCATCCTCACTGTTACCAGCCATAAAACATGGCAGAACCAGCAACAAGACCAACAGTTTCCTACAAGATCCTGACATTTGAAGAGTACAATGGTATCAAAGATATGATTCCTATAATCGCTGAATCCAGTTCTATCAGCACTAAATGGAATGGCACTGCATTGGACTTGAATGATGGTTTCATTCACCTTTCAACTCAGGCTCAAGCACTTCCAACTGTTGATCGATTTTTTTCAACATTGTCTCAAGTGATCCTTCTTGAGGTGAATCTAGTTCAATTATCTGGAGATTCTCTTCGTTGGGAATTGGCTCCTTCTGTTCAAAAAGGTTGTATGGATGCTGGAATGGGTGTCAAAGATGCTACGATAGCAGCTACATTCCCTCATATACATGGCGGACTGGATCTAAAGGCTGTTGTTCGAGTTTTGGTTGTGGAGAGGCAGATGGGCAAGGATGGCCTCCATGAGACTTGGAAGTCTGTTTGGCCATTGCATTGATTGTTTTGGAGAGATTGGATTGCAATAATAAACGGTTGCTTAGACCTCAGTTGCAAGTGTCGAGATTTAAATCAATTCTACATCAAGATATCAAAACACAATCTACATTAATGTTGGATTTATTCTAAATAAATCCTAAATACTATCTGAGCAAGAGCGAGTATAAAAAGAAGTTGTAAATATAAACTAATAGCGAACAAACAGATTTTCAACAGTTGCGTCTATCTCGATCTCGCACCACCATTACTAACCAATAAAACCGATTTTTTACCTCCCCGCTTGCTCCGATTGCCTCCACTAGTGATGCTTGATTCACCAATATGTGTATCCATCAATTGGGATTCTAGATTGTCAGCCCATCCGTGTCGATCATCCACGCCCCAATCATCTCCTGGCAACCACGATGATGGCGTGTCTGTCGCTCGTCTTGCAGAAGAAACTGCCGCCATATCTGCAAATGATCCCCCATTCAAAGGCCGTGACAATGAACCCATGTTCCGATCACTACCATCTGCGGATTGAGAACCACCAACAACTTCAGCACCACCAAATGACTGCTGCAGCCATGCCGAGTCTTGCAGGTTGGAAGCACCACCAGAGTTGGAATGGTAAACTCCAGTCGTGTTGTAATCAGTACCTGAAGCATTAGCAATCATCTGAGATGCTTTCTCAGCTTCTTGAATATGCTTGGTTAATCTTGCCGCCCGACTTGCAATTTCCTTTGAAAATTGTTCAAGCACACTTGCTTCAACTACTCCATCCAACTCTACTTGACAAAATGTAACATCGCAGGATAAAGGCAAGTGACAGAGATATTTGCACCGCTTGCGTAGATCTGTAGTCATGGTAGATTCCTGTGCTGAGATGAGTTTGAGTGTAAGCGTGTCAGGAAAAAGCTCATATTCGCCATATGCACTCTTGAGAATCCTGACATCTAATGGATGAAGAAAGGCTAGCTGACCATCTGCAGATTGATAAAAGTACATATATGGCGCTTGGCTGGTTTGGGAATGAACTGGTGACGTGGTAGATGCACGAGTATTGGGTGTGGGCAATATCTTTTCTGTTTTTGAGATACGATCACTTTGGTGAGGCCGATGCTGCTGTGTAGATACAGAAGTTTGATACCGAGCCATGAATGGCTGTTGTTTTCCTCGGGGTTGTGGGGTTGCACGAATAGTACCACCTCCAGCAATGATTTTCTAGATTATTGTATACAATCATAAATTAGATATACGGGTTACAAATAGTGCTGGTATTTCAAGAGTATGAGCACAAGGTTCGCATCTCAATTGCACTTTACCTCGATATCCATTATACACGAGTCTAAAAACGGACGTTCAGAGTCTATACCAGGAGTACCCTTAAATTTAGTTGTCAGCTCAATGTGCTCTTTGAGCAGCTGAGCCAACATATCTCTGTCTTGCTGTGCAACGTGTAGCATATATTCTGGAGTAGATACCATCATTCGTCCAAACAACATCGCATCCTGGTTTTTTGTAATTGAAGCAGTAGAATCAGTAGGGCTGTTTACATGTTCATCATCTTTTGTAATCATGGATTGAATCCGAGTCATGACACAAGGTGGAGCTGCACGGTTATTCCATTTTGAAAACGCATGTCTCGGCAACGCAATAGTTGATCCTATCATTCTCTTCATCAAGGTAAACGTCACAGTTTTACCAGCACACCCCAATGGACTGCTGTGACCAAAACGACGTGAGATTGCATCTCCGCCTTCAACAAAGCAAACACTTTTTAGATCGGGTGCATAGACTGAATCATAGCAAATAGGACACTTGCGCCATGCCTTTTCTCCTAGCACCAAGTAGTGTCTGATGCATGGCCAGCAAAAAACATGGCCACATTTGGCGACTCTGGGAGCGGCTGGTATAGAAAGGCATATTGGACAAATTGACGAGTTTTCCAATGCAGACGAAAGTAAAACAACCTGATCAATATCTTCCCATTCAATAATAATATCAGGATCAGAAAGTGGTGCCTGATAGTTGTTGTCGGGCGTCAAGATAAATCGAAAGCTATTAAACAAAAATTCATACAGTTTGTCAAAGTGGTCAACAAAACAAGTATTTATAAATTCAAAATCTGAATCTGATGATCGTACAATGCATGGTTATGTCAAGAATGAGGAAAGGAGTGATTTTAATTCAAAGTAATAGTTTGATTTGTATGTATCATATAATGGATGGAGTGTCTATTCAAGTCAACTTCCAACAAGTGTTACGGCTGTAAATAAATCACAAGCAAAACTTACTTTGCATTCACGAACCGTTGCTTGTTGAACGGCTCGATATATTCCTTTTTCCTGCGTCTAGCGGCAGTAGAACTGTCACCCAAAGGCGATGACGAGCCTCCCAACACTGTTTGTATTGTCTGTTGTCTTGGTGGAAATGAAAAGTTGATGAGATGGTTAAGCGATACCTGGCCTCGTTTATTTGGTACCAATGGCTGATCAGCCAAGCTTTTGTCTACAAGATAAGAACTAGGCTCGCCAGTAGCTGAGATGGCATCTCGATCCAACTCATTAGATGCAGTATCTGCAGTGCTGGGAGATGAGCTGACTTCGATGACATTCTGTGATCGCCTGTTGGTCCTGTTGCGACCAGATTTGGAAGATCCTATATTGATAGAATATTAATCATTATAGGTTAATCATGCGAATCTTACTATCTGATGCTTGTACAAGTACAGATTAGATATTCCAGTCGAGTGAATCCACTTGGGATACGCAGTAATCCTGAAAGCATATCAATAATAGATTGTGTATACAGGGAAACTGTTACCAAATAGTAACATGAACATACTCTTCTGCCGTTGACTGTAGTCGGGGTTAGTCATGGAATGGTTGGCATTCATCTCAGATACAGGCCGTGGTTGATGAATGTTGCTAGACTGTCGTCTCTGAGTAGTTACAGATAAAGACCCAGTGGTGGCATGAAGACTATGACTGGATGAAGACCTACGTATAGTCGGAGCAAACGTTCTACCACTGCTGTTGCTTGAAGGAATAAAGTCTTGGACAGGAGCACTGAACCATGGCAATCATGGTGAGTATATTCCCAATATCTGTAGAATTGATAGCAGTGGTCATCACATACACTCACTTGGCCATGGCTAATAGTAGTTGATAGTGTATGCTCTTCACCAACAATACTGATGGTGAGTTGCAGTTACAGCCGTATTCACGTAAAATGAAACTTTTGTATTGCAGATTGCTTCAGAATAGAAATGACTCGAGTTTTTGTACTGCAAATTGGTATTCTTGAACCTTTATAAAATACAAACTGTAGTTTTGAGTCAGATTTCTTCTTTTTTGGTATTCATGCGTTGTTACGATTAACAAGTTTGAATTCTGTTGTTGTTAAACTCAGATCTTGGACACGTTCTAATTCAGAAAATCAAGATTGTATATCTCGCTAATGCAATTGTTGTTTCTATTTGGATTACCACAAAAAAAACAAGATTATCCAGTAAACTGACAATCATTTCATAAAATTGACTGTTTATGCACCTTGATACCCTTATTCGTATTCCATTTTATGAGTATAACTGTAATTGCAATGAAAAAACTCAAACCTTGTACTTGAAACCATTCAATAATTCTTTAAATATAGTCAAACTCCTGTTTATAGTTTATTTCTTATAAAAACTTTATATTGGTCAATTTAAACTTTTTAGTAGAGCTCTCCTCCCAGAGCTGCATAGACTGTGTATGCATCCACAGCATCTGCCATTGTATTACCATTGAAATTCACTGATCCGTTTATACTGCCTTCAATACTACCTCCACCTGTGGTCATACTTCCAGATCGTCCTCCTGCATACACACCCCCAGTAGATTTTCTTTCGTGTCCATTGCGTGTTGCAGCAAGCGCTGCTCGTAATCCTAGCCCTCCGCTACTATTACTCAACAGGTTATACAGAGGAGATGGTGCTATAGTTCGTGGCTCCATCCATGATAGCGCATAGTTTGATTCATCAGCGTTTCCTGCCAAGTATGCATTCCATGTCAGATCCTCAGTTCCAGAAATAGGTGCATTATGCATGGTTTTGAGCAGCAATGAGCTTCGCTTTGATGAAAACCCACCATCGCGCGACGAGCAAGTTGATGAAGTGCGAGCAGATATGCTTCCAATCGAGCTTGAAGATGCAGTAGCCAGCGCGGCTGCAAGACGATCTAAACCTGTCATGCTTGACAAGTGTTCGTCACTTGCTTTGAGAAGGTCTCGAATACTTGGTGTTCCTGGTGCTGATATATCTCCACATTTAGACATGGCCGCTATAGCTCTTGGATCCATTGTATCAGTCTGCCCTCCATATGCTGAAAACACGGCCAAAGCAGAAGCAGGCATGGTTCGTTTTGGCGTTGTGGAGGGATATCGAGACGTAGAGCCTATATGCTGTGAATATTCTTGAGTCTCCAATGATGGTTGTTGATTCTCTTGGGATAGCTCTTCCATCCATCCAAGATTTCCGCCGGCTGATTGCAATACCTGAGCAATCTCGATCAATCCCGACTGAAATGCTGCCCAAATGCAATCGTTGCGAATGTAAAAAGGCGTGACACGCTCAACCGCTTTAGCTGGTTCGCCTACTTTCAAATTCTGAGTGTCTTGTAATGACTGTTTTTTTGCAGATGCATCTGATTTACTGCCAGAAAACCCTGACGATAACAAAAATGTAATCATTTCAATCCGGTGGACCTTGACCGATTCGACCCACGTTGAAAATTCCGAAATATAGTAGCTGGGAAAAATGGCTTGAAATAGTTTGAGATCAGAAAAACTACAGTATCTAAACATGAGTTCCTGGCGACGCTCAGTCCGACCAAGTGGTAGATTTCCCAACAATTCTAACCCAGCCTTGTCGAAAGCTGACTGAATTCCTAGTGTCGTGACAAGACTATTGTTATTGATGGCATTCACGGCTAGTTTAGTTCCACCTGTAGTTCCATTTTGAGCCGTCATCAATGAACTCAATGCACTAACCCGTCGCGACATGCCATATCCTCTAGGAATACTATCCACCAACGCATCCACAATATTTTCATATTCACCGTTCAATGCCACTGCAATCATTTTTACCGTGATTTCAAGTCTGTAAAGTGCAATCTCTGGATCCAGTGCCATTTTGAGCAATCCCTGCACAAGAAGTATATGTCCCTTGGCACAAGCAATTTCAAGCAAAGCTTTCCAATGCGCAGAAAGAACTTCTATACGCTGATAAGTCGTTGTTTTTAGGCTAGAGTCAGTATGTGTGCTTCCAGTGGTAGCCATTGGTAATCCCGGCACGGCTCCAGACTGAATTGTAGTAATACATTTATGCATTCGTGTACTTAGCAACTGAATAATTTGTTCGATCGATTCAGTGTTATCTCCATTGTTTTGAATTGCCAATGCGTGTCTCCAACTTTCAACAGCTTCTGCCACATCCTCTGAAATGATCTTGCACGTAAGAATGTAATCAATCAATGCGATGTTTTTGTTTTGTTGAGCGTAATTGAGAAGATGTACAACATGCGAGTCAAGTTGATATTTGAATTGCTCAATAAGACATTGAACGTTTGGAACATGGCCCACCCGCATGGAAAAATAATGCAAGTCTTTTAAAGTTTCAGTTGGTGCAGGAATCAGCGACACGATGGATTTCAAAAACGATGGATTTGGGGATTTTATATACTGAACTGCAGCAAACGCAGTTGGTTTGAGTAAATCCAATGAAGTCGCTATTTGAAAGTTTTTGAATAAAGTCAAAGAGGTTGGAGTTGAGGATCGGGTTTGAAGATTGAATATTTGCTCAAGAACTTCTACAGCACCAAGATAGGCACACACGATCCAAAGGGTTTGTTGAAGACAAGTGAATTGCTGAATCAAGCTCGAGTTGTTGACTATTTTTGCTCTCCAGGTCGCACCCAAGGCAGCATCACCCTCTACTTTAATGGTTTCATTGTTGAGATTGAAAATAAATTTTCCATTAAGAGTTTTGCAGGGAATATCAAACGCAGCAGCGCACACTTTTCCACACATTCGACTGCCGCCTTTCACAAATAGCTTCGCGACTTTTCCTAGTCCTACAGGCTTTCTCATGCTTTCAACGGCAACCACCCAGTCGAGTTTGAATACGGGTGGTGTGTATCCTTGTATAAAATCTTGTCCCCATTTGAGGACCTGGTCAGGATGGTTGTATACCCACTTGATGATCCAATTGCTATTTCGTGATATGGTCAATGTTGAACGGTCAGTTTTTGAAAAAATAAATGGGTCGTCTGTAAATGCCAATATGTGTGTTAATATTTCTGGAGTTTGCAATGCCAGCTGGGCCGAGTTGCGTTGCAGCTGTGGCATGGTTGATGAAAAGCCTTTCAAAGTGCTATTATGTATTCTATTTTGGGTCGAATAAGCTTGGTTCTAAATGCCAAACTTTTCTGGCTGCACTTTAGCAGATATAGATGCTTGCAGTCGAGTATTCGCGAGATTTGTGTGGTCAAGTACAGGTTAGGATTAAAGAAACGTATATCTGCTTATCTCGGTCCGCGTATACACTAGCTTTAGTCTTTAAAAATCCTGATTCAATCAATATTGAGGTTTCTACTAGATCAATATGGGTGTAAATGTGGCAAGAAGCACTTGGTGACTTGACAACTTACTCGGCACTGTAATAAGTAGAAGTTGGCAAGATTTTGAAAATGCATCAACGTGAATAAATGAGCGACAGCGTGTATGCTGGTATTCTTACTATGGTCGCTGACCAAGTGAATTGCCACTACTTGACAAATCATCCAATTTAAATACAAACTCCAACGCTTTACTACTATTTATTGATAGTAAAAAGGTACTCTTTGCAAGGATGGTTTATATTTAGTAAGCAATGACTGATTTGTATGTGCATCACTTGCAAGTAAAAATTTAATGCGTATTAACAATGATCCAACTTCGGAATTTGATCTTGAACACTATCGGTACTTGCTATTCAAGCCCTTCGCAAACCCATACACCTGAAAATTCCTGGATCTCACACTTGCAGTTCATAAACACCATTCGAGACAACTGCCGCTGGTATTCTTTGCAAGATCGAATATGGTTACGATCCAAAAGTCGGTATACCTTGCATCTGTCGTGTGGCGTGAGTGGAATTAAGCTGTCGGCATCAATGGTCAGCATCCAAGAGGTTGGATGGATACCAACCCATATAGAGGATGGACATGCAAGAAGCGTGTTGTAAGCCATCGACTTTGATCCAAATTTATATGTACAATAGATTTCGAATCCAGATGGATCACCATCAACAAGAACTAACACCATCAAATCCGATTCTGTAGTCGTTAAAACTTGACCCAGCTCAATCTCGGTTGATCTGCCAAACTCGACTTCAAAATCTGACATAGTTCTTGGGTTTATTCGATACATGCGCGACTGGCTGAGCATGCAGACAAGTCTCCTTGTAGCCATATCAGGAAACCCACGACCAGTAATGAGAATAATGTGTGGGTGCGTGTGCCAGAACCCATATTGTAGCATGGAAAAGAATACAGCGTCTTTTTCCACCACCAATACCGTTGTGACACCATCGCCAACTGTAAACCCAATGATTGTATCTGCATTTGGAATCAAAGTGCCAGACGTAGTATTGCTACAACAGTCAAGAATATCTCCCTTGCTTGTATGAATCCACAGCCGGCCATATACGACTCCTTTTGAGGCGGCAACAATCATCAACTGATCGCGGGAAATACCAAATGAGCAAGCCAAATCTTCCACAATTTCATCCACTTGTTTCTGGGTACGAAACTGGTGAATATTGCGATAGTATATATCTCGTTTTGTGCAACGACTCTGGGTGAATAAAAGTGAATGAATGCATTTGAGAATGGATACGATGGCATCAAAGGTGGAGATGGATCTGCCGATACGTTTAATGAGTTTGTATTTAGGATTAGCTGAATCTACCGAGTTTTTACCCGTAAACGAGTCAAACCTGTCATGCATGTCAAATATAGTTTAACGTCAGTAGTTGAATTGGATTAGCTTTGATGGCAATATATTTAAACTGTACTGTTTGAATCAAGTGAGTTACGTTGTGGATTTATAGCGACAAACAAGCTGCAAGGCAGGAATATGGTTTCTGCCCATCACACTTTGGATAGATTCAAGAATACTGAAAATATGTTTTACCAAAAGGGTTTTGGTAGGTGGAGTAACTGGAATGAGCATCACAGACAGAGTAGGTGAAATGGTAGTATTAGCACATGGCTGTAAGGACTTGCAATCCATCAAGTTGAGCTCATCAGGAAACAAGTCGGGGAGTAAATCGGGAAACAAATCGGTTTCATCAGACATGATATCCCAATCCAACACTGTTGAACTAGTTTGCATATCCATGCAGACGTTGTCATTGACACAGCAGCAGTTGGGTTCCATACTGTTTGTGAGACTGTTCTCTGCATTGATATTCAAAATCAATCGCACGTCTCGATTGCTGTCTCAACGCGTTACATTTATCCACATGAATTCTATCGAGTTTCATCTGGAACCCAACATAACTGAACTAGGCCATAAAGAACTTTTATTTCAATTCAAATCCAAACTTGTTTAGTTCCAACTGTGTCTATTTAATCAACGTGCGATTCCGAAATGGGTTGCTTTGAATATTCTTCCTTTCTGACCATATGCCCTCCAAGTCCCTAAAATACATTGTTATGGATTCAGCCATTACTGTTATCCATTTCAGCTACATGTTATCCAGGTAAAAACACTTACCCTGTTCATTTGATACATATCCAATTGATCTACTTTGAACATGTTTTTAAACTTTTCATCGCAAATAATCATTCGCTTATTCAATGGATCTTGCAGTTTTTTGTCCTTGATATATAGCCAAATCTCTTTAAGAGCCTGTGCTCGAGAAAGCTCACTTACACCAACAATGCTTGCAAATTCAGGACTCAGTATACGTGGTTCATTGAGTGGGCTCAGTTCTGCTGCTAATTTTAATCTATCTGATCCTCGCTTTCTTTTAGGTGGTTTGGGCTCAACCACGGGTTGTTCTTGCAAGCTTGCTTTTTTGTGCATGAATTGGTAATCACTGTATAGGTGATTCGAAAGTTTCTTGTTCATGCTAAACATGTTGACTCGTTTTGATTTCATCACCGCCTTTAGCTTTTCATCACACAAAATGAATCGCCTGTCGATTGGGTCTTGAAGATTGTGTTCTTTGATATAGTGCCATAGTTGTTTATTAAGGTCTATCTAATCATATTGTTGTACACATTCGAGTCAGTTATTTAGTAGTTGTGTCGAGATTGTACAAAGTCAATTTTTTGTGAATTCACATGGAGTAGGTAAGGGTCGAATGATAACATGCAAAGGATTCGAAAAGATGGATGCATGTCATAAAGCAGTTCAACAAGATGGCAATATCCCGATCAGGGTGTGGGTAAAAAAGGATTCTGAATTGAATATGAAAATTGTAACTATAAAATCAACTTACTCGAGAAATAGGATCGGTTGTGCCCAAAAGTTGAGCAAGAGAATTACTGGTTCCGAACAAATGTTGTCGGATATTTCGTCTAGATTTAATATTGCTTTTAATTTCCACAATCGCATCATCATCGGTTTTATCGTCATCAGTATCAGTTTTGGAGTTGTCAAGTGATTCATCCATAGTATCGACCTGCGTATTGTTTTCCTTGCTTGAAGCATTACAACTGACGTCTTGGGTTAGACTCATAACCAGCTCTTGAAATGCATTTTTGTATTCGGTCAAATCAACCTTGAGTTCGCTTTCAGCTTGGGTTCGTAACTTTCGAATGGAAAGGACTTCTAGGTCTGCCTCTGCAAGAACTTCCTTGAGTCTGGGAGTATATTCAGTCAAGAGTTTGGATATGTCTGTCATGCTAATTGAGTATTGAAATATAAAAAAGCGGACTAAAAGTTTGTCAATTTTTGACGGCATTGGTTCAACGCCCACAGGTATCAGATAAATGGCCATCTGATATGCTGATCATGAATATTTTATTTTGATAGTCTTGGTTCAACTGCCTCGAGTTCGGCTTCAAGACTCTCGATGAATTGATCCTTTTTTACTATAGTAGAAACAGTAGGTGTAGAAGGTTTGGGAAGTTCTACTTCAGATGGATCCGTTAGATAGATTCCCAGTAGTGAGATCCCCAAAAGCCCTAGTGATGCACCACAGTTCCAGACATAAAGCAAACAAGTGTTTACAGCCATGGCATACAGGATTAAATGTCTATTTTGGCTTGGTTTAGCAACAGTAGCATGATTGGGTTACCTATACTCAGTCCAATCCGAGACGACCGAGGCAATTTAGAATATCGCTTAGCAATCTCGGACAGCTGAGGTGCCTTGCTCAACCCATCGAGTGATTGTGCAGTAGGTTCAGAGCCCGATGCATTCGCTTGAGGTGACACTCCAATAGGTCGCAAGGTAGTTGAGCCAGAGTGTGAGATTGTGCTCTGTGGTGGATGCTGTTGAGCAGCCCGTCTTATTCTCTGCTGTTCCTTTTTTATCAGGTCTGCCTGATGTCGATGCT
The DNA here is from genome assembly GCF_000203795.2 of Batrachochytrium dendrobatidis JAM81. Lineage (NCBI taxonomy): Eukaryota > Fungi > Chytridiomycota > Chytridiomycetes > Rhizophydiales > Batrachochytrium > Batrachochytrium dendrobatidis. Next base: position 1,208,433 of record NW_006281106.1, read on the forward strand.
GCGGCAGTGTACTCATCTTGCTACAGTCGTATTGGTAAAATGGAGCACTTTATCTTGCAGTCACTATTTTGCTTTGGAATAGTCCAACATTCATTCGTTTTCCTACTAGAAATTAACGATATTTGATTTTAAACTGGAACGATCCCTTTTTTCATTTGACATTTTAACTGACATCCTTAAAGACTTGCAGATACATTTTAGTTTAAAAAGACTGAAAGGTTTAGTGGATTTGGTGTGAATTATCGTTTCATGAGATTATTTATTACGACTCCCTTTTTAGTATTTCATTTTACATGAATACGACTAAACATACTCGAATATAATTAATAACCCTATCGAGTACAAATCGTTTCGTAATGCGCATATCAGAACACCAAGATTCCACCAATGTACATCAACTTAAAGAAGCATGGGTGGTAGTGCATCAATCTGGTACCAAGTACTGTAGCAGCACGATTCTCGTCCATCCATTACAGACACTGGATGATTTGCGAGACCGGATTCTTCAAGAATTTGCAACTGTTTTTCAAGAGCAAGCATCCCCACAACTTATTGTTCAAGACTCGAACGGCGAAGAGATTCTTTCAGGCACACTGGTATCGAATATGTGCATTACAGACACGCAGCCATTAAGAGTGACAGTTGCACAGGCCATGCGAGCACCCGTAATCAAGAACAGTTATGGTGGATGTAGGACCAGTAAGGGATATTTTTCATGCAAGGCATTTCTAGCGAGCATAGCAGCATCGCTTGAACTCAAATATGAGCTTGTGAAATTAGTCGAGGATCGAACAGCAACATTTGTGGATATTCAATGGAATGTCAAGCAGGGCTTGGCAACAAGACGAAAAGGGACACTAGTGCCCTTGAACAAAGTGTTTGATCAAGTACAGTGGGGATTGTTGGGAAGACTGCACGATGCAGTGCATGATGACTTTCACCATGAGATGCAGCTGGAGAGAGATGGAAAGCACAAGACAGTGATGATGCCGCAACCTTTTTATTTAGTGGCAGAGACGATGCAGTCGATAGCTCATGCAGCGGGAGTGGTTAATGAGAAGAGTGATTTAGTGGTGATTAAAGAGCCTTGATGGAGTGAATTGTGGGAATAAAGTCAAATGGTTTACAAAAGTAATGATTTTTTACTTGGCCAACAAAGCGTTTGTCTTTTGCCAACTCAATGACCCAGAGAAAGCGTTCCCCAGAGAGAAAGAGTCCATCGCCTGCTGCTGTGACTGAGACCAGTTTCTTACCCAAGTCTCAGTATACTCCCATCAGTCATGCTGGACCAAGACCACCAGTCTCGACCAGAGATTTTACTCCCCACAAGCTGCTCAAGGAATTTAGTCGCTTATCAAAGGTATTATCTTGACCATCTACTATGTCTAGAGACTCTGTTTTAACTCTGCTATTAGAGCCAGCTGAATTCCAATACTACAGAGGCTAGCTCCCTTGTCGACTCTGACCATCCACTACCATTGCTAGATCTTGATGTCCATAACCAAAACCCATTCATCGAATCTCTGTCTGTTTCCACCATTATTCATGAATCGGAGGAAGATTCTACTTTGGATATGGATCATCTTGAAAGTGATGGTTGCTACGAAATTCAAAACGTTCAAGATCAGGATGATCTTGGAAATGAATCCTATCAAGTCGGCGAGACATATGATGACTATGAATTGGAAGAATTAGATCGACCCAAGGATGAGGATACAGTTGGATCATTGCAGGACGAAGTTCCACCCACTCTCCTAGTTGAAGGTATTGAGTTGGACATTCGGCTATCTGAATCGCTTTCACATGGTAACGACTTGGATCTGGAATCTCCTCCAAATGCTCTGAATCTACAATTAGACAGCTCCAGTAATGGCCAAGACTCTCCCATCAGTGTGCCTCGTTCATTTTCTACACCTATTCCTGAAATACCTCACTATAGCTCTGCCAAGGGTTGCTTCTCTTTTGATCCTGCTTTTAGCCCAGATATTCAGTCTAATCCACAACTCAATGCAGAATGGCATCGTATTCTCGATCTTGTAAACTCTATTTCCGTATATTCAAAACATACCAGTACATTGTCAGTTTTGGAGTCTCTATCTTCCTCTGATGATCTTTACATATCTTTGCGTCAAGTTTTGCTTGAGCTCAAAACCGTAATGCGAGATCATGTTCAGCAAGAGTCTGAGAAACAATCTCAAATGACTGCCAATCTAAACCAACTCGAACAAGATATAGCCAGTATGACAAAAAACAAGGACCAGTCAAAGATTGATCTTGATATTATCCTTCTTGAAATTAAGCAAGAGCAAGCCCGTATCTATGATACAGACAAAAAAATCGACGAATTGAAGCAGTTTGAAACCAAACTGAGAGCTGATATTCTTGCGCATGAAAATATCTGCGATGATGTGTCTGCTCGCGAAAAATTGCTACAGCTCCAGTGCGATACAGCAAAAAGTGTTCATGCCAAGGCCAACCTACCTATTACGCTTTATGAACGCCTTCAAGTGATTATGAAGGCGGTTTGTAAACACTGTTCCATGTTGGCCATTATGTTCTTTTTTGTCGTAATGGTCGAGGCCTGCGTTGTTTACTATATGTTCAAGTTGAGTGATGGTCATTTAATAAGTCCAGATTGCCAAAAGTTTATTACTAAGCGTGTTTTTGATATTTAATTAGGGTTAAACACCAAACCAATATCATGAATCCTGAGTTTAGAGATTCTTCGCGGGATATTGAAGGGGGTATGATGGTCACCAACTTTCCTGGTATATGGATTATACCTGTTTTTGATGGATTGATATCGCAAGTTGCATGGATATTTGATTTTTTATGGGTGAAAAATGCTGAAGAGACCGTATTCACATTTTAAATAAACTGAACAGTTTAGTCAGACTAGACAAATGGTCGTAGCTATACAATCTTGATTTTCTGAATTAGAACGTGTCCAAGACTCGAGTTTAACAACAACAGAATTCAAACTTGTTAATCGTAACAACGCATGAATACCAAAAAAGAAGAAATCTGACTCAAAACTACAGTTTGTATTTTATAAAGGTTCAAGAATACCAATTTGCAGTACAAAAACTTGAATGCAAAATAGTGACTGCATGAGTAACCTGACATCAGGTGACTCGCACAGTTTCATCTTGAATGGCGTCATGACGATGCAAGTTTTACCATCAACTACATACTTGCTACCAGTACTAATATGTGAGTGTTCATGGAGGTTTCTGGGTATACATTTTGCATGTCTATCCTTTTCCATGTATTGAGATGATACACAAGTATTGCATTGGCAAAGTCTATCAGCTGACGGGCTACTTTTGTAAACTGTAGGACATCCATTGACCGTATGAAGGAGCAAGAGATTATCTTGCTTGCTCGTAGATATTTTCAGCTGGGATTTATTGGACTGCCATGGTTGTGGCTTGTCAACTTTATATACATATATCCTGCTATTCGCAAACGGCCTAACCTTTCTCCAGTTATCCGCAAGTGTGAGTCCCGCTTGCATCAATAGAACCCAAAACTATATTCAGTCTATTCATATAATGATTACTTTCAGATGCAATCTACTCTCTCATTGGTTCGTTGGTGTGGCTGGTAGTCATTGCCGCCTGGTTATCAGTTTATCTGACTCGACGAAATTCTTGGGGTGCTTTTGGCGATAAAATATCTGTCAATATTCCTCTTGGAAAATAGCACTTGTAAATCGTATCGCCGAAAACCTTGTGCTTGTCACCTACTGTTTCGTCTAAAGTATTCATGTAATCATCGTTTCTGGCTAGGTCCAGTTTATACCAAGAATTCTATTTATCAAAGTCATAATTACGGAATCCAACTTCCAATCTGGACAAGTTGATTTTACTATTACATCATTTCAATCTGGTTGTCGTCCACATCGGCTTGTCGCTGGTATTCTTGTCTTTGCAATAGTTCCTTGATATTGTCAAACGGAAGCACAGTTACAACAGCGGCTGCTGCCCACATAAAGCATATATGCATCACATCTATATTTTCAAATAACAATCATGAGTAGTGATAGACAGCACGCATGATACTGTCATGTAATAAAGTAGCTATAATTTACCTTCACATGTCACGCTGTATCTAGATCCAATCCAATAAATAGGTATCCCAGCCAATAGAAACAGTCCTGCTGCTGCTGCCTCTATAGGTGCTTCCCAAATACTAAATACCAGGAGACACACTGTTCCAAAACAAAACAGAATCGGCACACCAATCCATACCACAAATGGACGCTCGGCATAGGGTTCAGTGAATCTCATCACAATCAATCCCAGCACAGCCAAGAAATAAAATACCCATGCAATCATCGAGTAAAAATTAACTAGGGATTTAAATGAGCCAATGCTGATGAGAACAATAGAAAGAAAAGACTGGGTTATGAGCGCATTAATGGGTGTTCGAGTATGTGAATTAATGTTGGAAAGAAACTTGGGTGCATGACCAGTTTGTGCTGAAACAAACAGGATCCGTGAGCCAGTATACAGCGTTGCATTTGCCGCTCCAAAAGTTGACCCAATCACGATCAAGGGAATAATAATCCCACCGACATGTCCAAATACACGTTTACCAAAATCCTTTTGCAATAGATGTAAGCAAAACTATACTGTTCAAGTATGCATCAACTATTGACATTTAAAAACTATACCATTCCAACAGTCGTTGAAGAAGCAACAATGGATCCAGGAAGCACGGAAAAGTACGCCAAATTTGTTGCAACATAACATAGCGTAACGATAATCGGGCCACCAATGATTGCTCTCGGCAGATTCTTTTCTGGATTTTTAAGTTCTCCAGCAACCATATTCAAATTATTCCTAATCGTATAATATTGTCATAAAATCATAGAGATATTAATACGGTATCTACTAGTAAGTTTAAATCGTTCTGGTCTACATCTTTAGCTCACCATCCGTCATAAGCCCACAATGCAGAGTAAAGAGCCAATGCATAATTTCCCGGATACATGGATCCGCCATAAAACAATCCCTTTTGAAAGTTTCCACTTGACAAAGGATCCCGCCACAGTTGTAATATCCCAAGAGCTCCAATCCACGCTAGCGATCCAATTTTGAGTATTGTGAGAATGTTTTGCATGGTTGTGCTCGCTCGTGATGACAAGATATTAATACATGTGAGGATTACAATGATTCCTATAGCAATGGCTTTGACTAGATACGGTGGAGATGAAAATGTGGGATCGGCATTATAATATATCAAGCGACATGCGTATTCGGCAGATATGACTGTGATGATGGACAAACTTCCAGGTCGAGTAATGGTGATTCCAGTCCAAGAAAATAAAAATGCGGGCAAGGATCCATGGGCCCTCAACAAGTATGGGTGTTCTCCTCCAGATGATGGGATCATTGTTCCAAGTTCTAATGGGTCAGGGTCAGTTTGATCCAATTTTACAAATTACAGTCATTCAATGCAACATAATGAAATACCTGCGTAGCACAATGCTCCAGCCATGGCTAAACATCCTGCAGCAATCCAAACCAACAATGCACCACCAACACTTCCAGAATACTCGAATACAGGACCAGGCGAGGCAAAAATACCAGATCCGATTGACACTCCCACAATCAATGCAATGCCACTCCACAACGACACGGTGCGATCCAACTCTGTTTCGCTTTTGGACAATGTCGTTGACAGTGGAATAGAATAGACTGTATTGGAAAATTCAAAAGATGTAGTGGATGGTAGCTGAGCGTTGTCTTGGGATTGTCGAAGAAGAGGCTCGTTTAATTCTTGAATTGGGAATGCAAGCAATATGTTGTGGTTAACAATATGTCCACATGTAAAATTATACTTGAACATCAATGGTTGAAGCTGATTATGGAAGAGTAGATGGACTCAATCTATCAAGCATGTGGTGGATCATTGAAGAGTCGTGCATTCGATATGGTTTTTTAAATTGCAAGCCATGGTATGCATACACTAGAATATACCTTGCTTACTGGCACTGTTTCTCAAGTCAATTTCGCTATCGTTTGCAGACCTGCAAACTGGGGTTAATGGAGCACCTAAAAGAAATTGATAGACTCGCATCAATTTCTGAGCATTGTCATTGAGGCTCAATGATTCAATTCATTCAAGCCAAGACACTATGTAGTTGACAATTACCGTTCATCTCGTCGTCAATGCCAGACAAAGGTTGGTTCTTATGGCTTTGATCAACACCACTACTATTCGCAGTATGGCTGACTTGGTCTAAAGAGGTCGAGGGTGGCCAAATGGGTGAATTCAATCTAGGAACTTTGTTTGAATGCATGCTAGAAACAAGACTCTTTGTTGATGATATGAATAGTTGCCGTGAGTGTATATGGAGTTGATTGGCACAATATGCCTAGGAAAATCACGAAACCAGAGATGCTATTGTATTGATAATAAAGTGTATTGGGCAAAGTAATTTTACTCTTGTTGGTGTCAAATGATTCAAGTGGTTTCCGCCTGTTGCTTTGACTTTTAAGCACATCTGTTGCAAAATGCTACTCGCTTACTGGAGTTTGTTTTGCAAATATTTGATTTGTCGATTGCAAAGGTTTAAAGCCATGTGCATATTTGAACCAAGTGTGCTGCATATGCATTTAACTTGGTTTAACTTGGTTTGGTGCTGACCAAGACAGCTTTTTTAAGCTGGATTATTGGGTATTTATAAAAATATAATATTTGTGTAGATTGGAATGTTGCAATTGTTGGATCAAACTATGTTTTCTTGATAATATTGCAAAATGAAAAATAAAAAATGCTCCGTACAGGGATCGAACCTGTGACCTTTGCGTTATTAGCACAACGCTCTACCGACTAAGCTAACGGAGCATATCTATTTTCCCAAGCTATGTATATACAATTTTGTTATATGTTAATTGATACTAATTTGGAATGGCTGTTTGAGCTTTTTTCATAACGATTGCAACCTTTTGTTTGCTGTCTTGAAACCAGCCCAGATTAGCATCCAAATCAATCGAATGGATCGTTACATCTGGGTCGACCCTACTCATCACACATATCACTGTGTACCACACGAAACTCTGTGTACACCGAACGTTGTTTGATCAGTTTGAGTGCATTGAGCTATATGCGTATCAATCATATCGGGTGTAGACTACCATCATCTTGACACAATGTTCATGATCCATGGACGCACTATCACAATCATGACACCAATCAACCGACCGTGTAATTGTGTCATTGTATGATCAGCGGTCAAACCATATACTAACCACTTGCCAACATCTACACATGAATTATTGTGCTGTTGGACATTACACACAATGGATAGCACAAGTGTTGTATCTGACTGATCTGATTGACATTACATGTATGAATACAATCACATTTGGGTTTGACAACATCGGAATGTTGATGTTCAAATTGAATACTTGGTATTGGAATCCAGACATTTAGTTTGATGAACCATATCATGATCACGTAGTTCAGTCACGATCCAATTGACATGAACAGTCGAGTCGTGTAGTTTGGGTTCAGCTTGACACATTTGTATTGTCAATCTCGGACAAAACGTCAAAAGTGGATCAATGTCAACTGAAACAACCAACAGACTGGATCTAGTATGTGTAGTCGAACTGGGTTGTATATACTGATCACAGTAAACAACTCGAGTGTCATTTTACTGGTTGTGGTTATGGGGACATGCCAGTGTTGGATACATACAGCGTTACAATGATGGGTCAGCAACAATGTGATGGAACTGGATGCGTAATATCAAAACCATGTCCAGAATACGTGATATAACGACAACTTGCAACCATATTGATGTAAATGGACCACTAAATAACAGTGTCGGTGTGTGATAAACAGTTGCATTACTGACATGTGTCATGATCGTATTTGTGATTCAGAATACAACAAATGTGTAGAGTTGTATTGACATCAGACCAGTCAAACACAACATATGAATATGGGTTTAAGCTTGTTGATCGTACACTGTATGATTACTAAAAGTGCACAAAGTGTAGATTCAACATTATGGTTTGATTGTGATTATTAAAAAATTGAAAATATAGTCAATTTCCATCAAGAAACCACAATAAATATGAAACCATTGTGTGTTGCAATGCAGAACACAGTCACTTCAGGATGAATATCAAAGTGATCCATTTGACATGAACACGGTTGTAAAAGGGTGCGTTTACAAGGCTACACAACACTCCTGAAGGGTGCTTTTCAAGACATCTGATAAAAGGGTCGTGGAGGTATAGTATGATATTGTGGCTAGGGAGTAGCATGCTGTCTAGTTTGATAGTAGCCCATCGCAAGCGATCAAGCAACCATGTGTAGTTGACTAACCTAAAAGGGTTGGTTTGCTATACAAAATATAAGTACTGTCAAGTCGCTCAGTTTTAGAATTGACACCAGTTTCAACACTCTACTTTTGTACCAACTGTTTAAACATATTCATTAGACTTGATGAAAATCACCGACATTTTATTTGTATTGAGTGCGGCAGTAACCGCTAATGCAATGCTGGTCTCGACTGGTAGCAATGGTTCGTTCGAAGCATCTGGCTTAATTGCTGGATTCAGTCCAAGAATTTACAAACGAGGTCGGGAAACCCCATTTGATAAAGATCAGTCAGATAATAATGGCTCGAATCAAGGGACTACATCAAGTAAAAAAAATCAACTCATTCGTCGATTAGAGAGAGAACTTCACGAAGCTGATATCGCAGAAGAAGTCGCAGCTGATGCTTTCCATAGGTATGAGAATCTTAAACACCGTCAAGAAATGTTAGCGTTGAAAGGAAAAGCGATATCTGGAGAAAAGCATAGTGAACAACGTCAACAGGAATTGAAAAAAGAGTGGGGTGCTGCATTAGAAAAATTCGTCCTTTTGAGAGAAAAGTTACAAACCGAATCAGCCACTCCTAGTCGAGACCGGAAACACTCGATTGATGATCCCGGCTCAAGTACTTCTGGTCGAGGTCGGAAACACTCGGTTATTGAACCTAACCCATGCACTACCAAACAAAGCCGGAAACTCCCATCTGATAAAGAACAGCCAAGAGAAAACCGTGAGCTCATTCGTCAATTAGTGAAAGAACTCGAAGCTGCTGATGCTGCAGAAACAGCCGCATGCGAGGCTTCATATGCGTATAGGGTTATTGAATATGAACAAAAAAGGTTAATATCGCAGGGCAAACCGATAATTGGGAAAAAGCATAGCGGAATACATCAATGTCGATTAGATAATCAATGGCAAACTACAGGAAAAAAAGTAGAACGCCTGGAACAACAATTACAAGAAGCCAGATTAGCCACTCCTAGTCGAGACCGGAAACACTCGATTGATGATCCCGGCTCAAGCACTTCTGGTCGAGGCCGGAAACACTCGGTTATTGAACCTAACCCATGCACTACCAAACAAAGCCGGAAACTCCCATCTGATAAAGAACAGCCAAGAGAAAACCGTGAGCTCATTCGTCAATTAGTGAAAGAACTCGAAGCTGCTGATGCTGCAGAAACAGCCGCATGCGAGGCTTCATATGCGTATAGGGTTATTGAATATGAACAAAAAAGGTTAATATCGCAGGGCAAACCGATAATTGGGAAAAAGCATAGCGGAATACATCAATGTCGATTAGATAATCAATGGCAAACTACAGGAAAAAAAGTAGAACACCTGGAACAACAATTACAAGAAGCCAGATTAGCCACTCCAAAACAAAGCCGGAAACACTCGATTGATGATCCTGGCTCAAGCACTTCTGGTCGAGGCCGGAAACACTCAATTGTTAGACACCATTCAGATACTGATTCAGATCAGGGAATTGCACCAGCCAAAAAACATAGACCCACTCATCAACTAGATATAAATCTTGAAAACGCTGAAAGAGCAAGAGTGGCCGCATGCAATTCCTACTATGAATATAAAGCTACTCGACTCGAACAGAAAAAGTTGAAATCAAACGGTCAAAAGATATCTGGAAAAAAGTACAGTTCAAGGACTGAACATGAATTGAAAGAAAAGTGTAGGAAGGCAAGTAAAGCAAAACACTACATGATACGACAGCTAGAAGGAACAAATGGAAACACTCCCAGTCGAAGCCGGAAACACTCAGTTGTTAGACACCATTCAGATACCGATTCGGATCAAGAGACTTTATCAAGAAAAAAGTATAGGAAGCTTGTTCGTAAACTAAAAAGAAGAATCAAAGAGTATAGAAGGAGACAAAAGGATGTATGCAAAGAATATCGTGAACATCAATTCTTTGTATCCAAACAACAGTCAAGATTAACAAGGGGTAAAAGTGTATCGAAATCATTCTACGACTTAGAGGATTTAGAGAAGCTGGAAAGAAAATGTAAAAGGGCAGGAAGAAGGGTAGAATATCTGGAGCAAAAGCTAAGAAAACTTATGGGTGAGTCAGATTCAGATTCAGATTGATGATGTGTCGATGAATTTGATTTTGAATAAATTTAAGCTTTCTGATGTGTTGATGTTTGTCGAGTATCGTGAATGGGTCAACAACCATATCATTGATTGTGTATACTGTGTTGGGTATTATATCAACAGTTACTGGATTGTTGATTGGTTCATTGTCACGGTTTGTTCCATATACATCAATAACCTGATAACAACCAGTGTTACTTGTAACTACCAGTCATACTTGCAATCACTTGTCAGTTGCATGATACTGTGAGACATTAGTAGTGTGTAATTGTAGACATTTCTGAATAGTTTATAATAATCAGAAACTCTCAATGACATTTGAACTGGGATTCATATAGCTTTCTTCCCGTGTTCCTCCACTATATAAACACATTCTCTTTCCTCTCTTAATAAAACAACGCAATCAGTCATTGGTTCATTTCTTCACATCTTTGATCTACTGTAACAAACTTTCCAATAATAACAACTATCGATATGCCGTCAGATGTCCACAATCTACAGTTTGAATGTTTCAAGGTGAATGTACTTGTTACTTGTAGCACAATATACTGCAGCATTGTCTTGAATGTTGTGCACATTTGGTGAATACAAGTACAGTTGGATGTCACGGATAGCAACAATCGACATGACAGTGGACACTATTGGACATGTACACTTCAATGTGACTGTCAGCAACCATCACCATCAGTGGGTATCATGTGTTTAAAAAGTACTCGCATGCATTGGATTCAACACCACGTTTGTGATTGGGTTTGTATTGATTTGTATTGGTGGTGTTGTATTGCATATATCAGTAGATTGTGTGCTGATTTGAATGACATTATCATCCATTGTGGTTCATGTACCACGATGACAATCTGACCTGTTGACACGGCCAGTTTGTTGAACGACCTGCCAATCTCCAATTCAATTATAGTACAATGTCACTCATTCAGTGTAGCGGCGACAGATTGCCGAGTTTGATGTTGATCATGTTGTGACACAATCAGCAGTGTTTGATGTATACAGTCTACATTAACCTAAAATGACCATGCAGTCATACCAATGGAAAAGTCATGATTTGAAATACTGCAACAGGCTGTTTGATGCTGTTGTGTTCGAGTGATCCAAAACACGACCAATCAAACAATCAGTCAAGTATTTGGTATACAGTGACAGTATATGTTGTAGTAATGGATTGTAAATGTGATGATAATTATCCACAATCAGAGTGACAATTTGAAACTACCTGGTTACTGGATACATGACCGCAATTGGGAATATCAACACAGCATACTAGTCAAATTGATTTTTTCCACTAACAGTAATGACTGTATATTGATTCTCCCTACAGGGTGTTTCTGGGGTTGTTCACCCTACACACATACTTGTGTTTTCTAAATATTCATTTGGAAATTGCTGACTGCCACCCTTGAAGCTACCGTAATTATAAAATGGCAGTCATGTATCAGACTCGAAGCTTTCCATTACAATACTCGATAAAATGCTGATTACTCTAGAATGCGTTATACTTGCGTTACAGACGGTTGCTGCAGTTCGACTTGCATTAGAATCACCTTCTGGAACTTCCAGTCAATCAAGCAATAGGCTGTCAAAACGATCACCTGTTGAATTGGGTGGTGATGCTTATCAATGTTACACAATGAAATTTAATGTTCACGGAACTGATGTATGTATCATGTCATGCATTGTAGTTTGATATCAATTTGCACCACGTTGAATCAATCTCACACTTGTCGTGTTTAAAATAGTTGAATTTACGAGTCGATTCAGCAATGTCTGATATAATCGTACCACTTCCTAGTTCAAGCAGCGATATAGGCTTGGCTCCGCAACACACTCCAAGTGGGGAACCCGTTACTATAGGTTACAAAGGCAAAGAGTATAAAGGAGTTACATCTACAGCCGTTGTGACGATTCCGGGTACTAGGATAACTGACATCAGTTTACCAATACTAGCAGTTAGAAAACAATCGGCAGATCTAGTTGGTATTAGTTCAAATTTTGATGGAGTATTTGGGTTTGCCTATTCCTCGTTGTCAAAGCATCATCCACCAGCCACTGCGATGGATGTTTTGTACACCAGTGATGTCATTCCCAGTAACGAGATTGGCATTCAACTATGTCCGTATGAAATGATTTCAGATAGCTTCATCAATATAGGAAACACGGACGTAACTGCAAAATGCGGAACGAATGGAAGAAGTGTTGCATGGGTACAATCACCATCAGACGATTATTTTACTGTCAACATCAAGAGTATACTAGTCAATGGCAAACGAGTGGAGCTGCCTGCTGGATTCCAAAAAAAGGTGGAACATGGACGTACTTTGTACTCCGTTATGGAAACATGCTTTACATATATGCAATTTCCTAAAGTAGTCGTGGCTGCGTTGGTTGATGCCATTGTTGATAGCAATGCAATTGCTATTGACATTTTTAATTTTAAATACAGGCTCAATAATCTGCAGATTGAAAACCTATATTGGAAAAACCATTTAATGCCTGAAAAATACTTTAGTATCAATTGGGGCAAGCTGCCGTCGCTTTCGATTGTAATGCATGCTGAAACTCCCGTGACTGATGACAACTACAACTCTGTTGTAACAATCAGACTGGGTCCTAGAGACTATATACAGAGAGTTGATTCTAAAAATTGTAAATATTTGACAATTGTATGCAATGTGTTTTGTTTGATTAACCTGACTAATATGCATGTTGGATTATAGTTGTGTTTGCTATAAAAGCTGGTCTAAATGACAAAGCAACTCTTGGCATGTCATTTATGAGCCGACTTGGATTGACATTTGATCGAGCACATACACGCATTGGGTTTGGTGCTGGATGTGGATGCGAAGTCTCGACTAGCAAATATCCTACTATTTTAAATAGTGATCAAGTGCTCTGGCCATTACCACGGTAAGTTGTTTGATATTGATGTATGGATGTGTCAATTGATACTGATTATGAACTTGATGCATAGTGTTAGATTGCCTAAACCAACTACTTCAGGTTCAGATGGCACATTTATTCGCAGAAGGAAATCAAAAACTACACGATCAAGTAGTCGTACCTGAAAACACTCACCACACTGTCAAGAGTCACACAACGACTCTCAATAAACTCGACTGAATACAATTCATTAGTGACAAACTGATACTATATGTATTTTTAATGTGGTGTGTCCATGTTTGATTGTGTGATATGTTCAAGCCGTGCATGTGTTGGATCAGTTGAGTGTGTATTGTAGTTGTTTGGTACACAATGATCACGCATACTATTGCATTAGTAATACATGGTATTGATTGAATACACATGATCCAAGTGTATCAATCATGGTATGCATTGTTGGAATCCATCACTGTATATCTGGATGATCATGTCGATATTGGATGCGCAATATCAACTGTTGGAATATGGTATACTGCTGCAAATATCATGATTATCACATTCCATTAATGTGTGATCATATTGCATCAATCGACCAGTATACGATCATTGGATACATCAACATGTGCATAATGACCATATTGTTGGTAGTTTATATTCAACATGGGATATTTGACACACGACAAAGCTGATACTGCGACTGATGTGTGTGATCAGTCAGGCTATTGATGCAACCATTTTGACACCACAATCAACGAGTCAAACCAGTCAAATTGGTTGGATCTGATATCAACACACATGACTATTGTTGATATTGGTATTGTATGTGTCAATACGACATGTCAAGCAATATCATATCGACACAATACACACATGCATGTCAGCATCATCAATGTATACAACTATGCAATATACAATCAACTGTATTGTATTGGAAATACAAGTGTCAATGTACAATATGATATCATGTCAACCAAAACTGTGTACAATGGTCAGATATAATGCATGCAAATCCAATTTTATTGTAAATTAAATAAAATGACAATTGAATCGGCTGAAACAAGTCCAGATTAGCATTCAAATCAATTGGATGGATCGTCACGTCTGGGCTGCCCTACTTCTAAATTTAAAAGGTTTTCCACATATTGGAATAACCACTCTAAACTGGAAGTTACTTGAACGGGCTGGGCTATAGGTATATCTGTTTCCTCGGATGACGGTTCCTCGAATAACGGTTCCTCAGTTAGCGGCTCAGATGATGGACTTTCATGATATTGTGATGAACTCTGGCTCCCACTAGTGGAGGTTTGCTCAGATCCTGACTGTTGGTTCATTATGAGATTAAGAGATTCGTATATGCCTTGAACAAAATCACGATTTAATTCCAGAAATTGCATGTGAGAAAGGATTAGTTCTAAATCCAGATCTTCAAACAAACGCTCTGCAAGATTTTCTTTGTTGGAATACAATTTCAAATCAAGGATGAAAAAATCGTGATAGAGTTTTTGACACTTTTTTTCAAGCTGTTTGAGTTTTTTTCTCTCTTGTTGAAGCTTCAGTCTAGAATTTTTAAGCTCTTTTTTATATACTGGATTATTCTTGTTTTTCCGAGGTTTACGTAACAGCTTCGCATGTTTCTTATTCAGCCGTTCTACTAATATCCTTTGATCAAGCTCTTCAGATTTGGCCAAGTCATACGCTTTTTTCATATCTTCATATTCTTGCTCCATTTCTAGGCAACCTTCGATTAAGCTTAAATCACTTTCTGAAAGTTGGCTCATATCAACTAAATTTGTAGTTTCTTCATTAGAAGCTGCCCAAAGCCCAGATTCAGTACTTGTAGTTGCAGTGGGAATGACGGTTGAAGTGCTAGCTTCAGCACTTGTAGTTGTAGTTGCACTGGGATTGACTGGATTGGCTGTAGTAAAAGAGCAAGTAAACAGAATTGATGTCAATACTGTGACTGCAAGTTTCATTATACTGGTTTGCCAAGTTGTAATGGTTGTTTGATGAGTCGGTTTTGGACTGTATTTATATCTCATTGAACGGATCAGATTAAAAGCACCTTCCTTGAATGACCGCTCTAAGGGATTTGTGTTGTCAAGGGTTAGTAGCGATTTGTTATCAATGTCGAATTTTGAAAAGATGACCCTTTATATAACAGCCCAGTTTTAATTGAACCGCCGCTTGGCTATGCATTCAAATATGATTGATTGTGTAATGTTGTACAAACAACTGACAAATCAGGTTGTCAAGTACAGGCCAAATATGACGATAGAATGTTGATCATTCAGGTATTGGATGACCAAACCATCACATCGACTAAGCAACCAACTTTCACAACTCATGCAATCATCAAACCGTCAAGTCAAAATGGCGGCAAGTCATGATTCACATCGATCAAATGATTGACATTCAACTCATCTAGTGTCAATATGCATATAGGCGATGAAATCATGCATAGAGTTTTACAGTTATAAACGCTGGAGTGAAGAGTGTAAATTTGATTTTAAGCCAATGGTTGATATTATTGTTCACGAGTCCGATCAACAAGTGTTCACATTGGCGATTAACCTGTTCTTGCAAGTTTGCAGTTATATTGACGATGAAAATGTATGTTTACAATGATACAATATTGGATCAGTTTGGACAGTGTCCTGTCATGTCATGTTTTGTTGATTGTATACTTGACATTGAACAATATCATTAGTTTGGCATCGTGGTATCAAGACTTGTTTCACGACTGGAATCATCCAGTGGTTCAGTTGCTGTTGGTTTTATCAAAAATCTCCAAGCCATGTATTGGAATATTCATCGTGATAACCCAGTAAAAGCAGTGAAATGTGGTATCATTCCAGCACTGGTCAATATTCTCAGGTATGTGGTATTATGCATGAATGTATGTTCAGTCATTACAATTGATGAATTTGACATGGTTGGATTGACATGACATGAATACAGGAGTGTCGATCAAGAAGTGGTTGATCAAAGTATTGCTGCTATTCAGAGTTTTTGCGACTATAAAGATTGTGAAGTGATTTCAGCCGAGTTGATAAGATCGGGATTTGATCAAACACTGAACGACTTGTGTATCAGATACAGCGACAACTTTGAACTAAAAAAACGCATGATCTGGATAGCAGGAACAATTGCATCTGGTATGCGCGACTTTCCTGTATCGCTTGTACGATCGTTGGTTTTTGAGCAATTGACGATATTGATGTGCGGTCTCCGCATGAATGGCTGTTTGTACCTGTTTGATTATGTCAACGACATGATTCAGAAATCTACAAACAAGGCCGAGATGATCAAGGTGTTTCAAGAATATGGAATTGTAAAGCAACTCAGCACTATTCTTTCACGCAGAGATATACGTTTGTGTAACAGTCCTGTTCCTGATATTGTAAAACTACTCGAAACACTTGCTGATTTTGCTGACAATCATCCCGACAGTTCGATACGTACCGAGTTGGAGCAAGGCGGGATGTTTGAAAATCTAACGGCTATTGTAAAATCGGATACTACTCACTACATGAACAAAAGGGCTGCTGCTCAGATCATTGAAACGTGTTTCCAGCATCTGGTTCAGACTGCTAGTTCGGACATTCAGCCATACAACGACAATGCCGAAATTGATATGAAATCTGGAATGGCCGGATATCCATATGAACAGGTGCGCACACTTGTCGAAATGCGGTATATCCATTATCTGCAATGTATACTTTGCAAACCCATGTGGTGAATCGATATCACAAACCAGCATATTGTGGAGCAATGGAGGGCTGACTCACTCGATCAGAATATATCACCATCAACATTTAATCTTGCGTTGGAACAACTCGGGGTTTTTGTCAAACAGCTTGTTTGTAATGGCAGTGATGGATTGGGCACAATTGTACCAGGACCTGTTGAACTGACGTATATACTGGACAATGGCATACCTGACAATGTATATACGCGATTGATGACAAATGTATCGGATATTGAACATGGATCAAATCACAACACTGATCAAATGGTGCACAATCTGATTGATGCATCAATGTACAGTGTTGTATATGGACAAACGATGATTGCACCACTGGATATACGACTCGAATACACCAAAATGGTACCATGCGATATATTGTTATCGACTCGACTTGTTTCAGATATGCCCATCATTGAAGGCAATTCCGAGTTTATATCACTCAAGTCTCAATGTCTTCCGAGTGAATTCCGTGTCGAACAGGATGACAGTGTGACCATCAACTCATACATCAACAATCTGAATCCGATATGGCATCGAGACATGTACAAATGCATTGCCAAAATATTCAAATGTTTTGTCCCAATGTTTGAAAGTCTGTTCAGAACGATGGATCCAATGTTCAGGTATATTGATATTTGCAATGGCACAAAGGGATATAAACCGTCAAGTCAGTCATATCATGATGATATGGAATCAGACACTCAAGTCATTCGTCCCGTGTATGTACCAATGTTGGAATATCCAGACGGATACTCTTAAGCGGTAACCTGTGGCAAAGCTAGTTCTAAAAAGCGCCAACTTAAACACAAGTTAAATCCTTTCATCACCAAAAATTCCATGTGCACAGTAACTCCATTACACTCATTTCTAGGACTCGAGCTCTCTATAAACGGGTAGACGATGCCATTATTAAATTTACTAACTCCAGAAATCAACACTATTGGTTGTAACTCTCGTTTACAACCTCTCATCATTTAACGGGTTAATTGTTCGTATCACAAGACACAAACAATCAACTACTATAAAAGCTAGAACGCTTACTCTTATCAATAAACAACTCTTCAAACTATTTCATCTGTCTAACTACCTTATCAAACCCTTTTCACTACGGTTGAAAAGACTAAGTCTGTTGATTTTGATTTCAAGTGCAACTTCCTCTTACACTTCTGATTTGTTCTCTTCTGATAACTACTAACAGTTACAGATTATACTTTACCTACTTTACTTTACTATCAAACAAATCAACGAAGCTCCAAATACTCTGACAACCAACACTTCCGGAGCATTTTGAACCCAAATACGAATCAGCAAAACCAGTATCACTGCGTGGTCGTAATCTACAAGTCATTGTCAAACTCACCAACATTCAACTGACACCATCCAAACCTAAATACAACGAGGGAAACTGGCACATTGAAGGTCCAATTAACGAATCGATTGTTGCAACTGGACTGTATTACTACGACGTGGAAAATATCACCACACCCAAACTCGATTTCCGCGAGGCTGTTGATCGTTTTGAATATCAAGTAGCATCTGATATGTATTGGAAAGATGTGTACGGCATTGATCAAGAATCACCGCATAGTCAGTATATAGGATCGCTTGAAGTACCAAATGGTCGGTGTGTAGTTTATCCCAATCGATACCAACACAAAGAACAATCATTTGAACTTGCAGATCCAACTCAACCAGGACACTGCAAGATTTTGACATTTTTTGTAGTGAATCCGTCTCGTCGGATTGTTTCGACTGCGCATGTGGCTCCACAACAACCACAATGGTACAACTCGAGTCTTGACAAGGCACACATACCGCCTGAACTGTGGAATGATATCACGCAGTATATTCAAGGTGTTCAATCACCAGCTAAAGCCAAACACTATCGAGATGAATTGACAAGTGACCGAACTCAAATCACAGCAGCATACAACAAATACATATATGAGCGGGTGTATAATCTTGATAATTGATGATGGATTGTGAGGTTGTGATTTTACAACAATGAGTTGCAATGCCAGTCAGATCTATGCAATTAAATGGATCGAATAAATTGAATGAATTGAATCAATCATGTCAATCATGCCAGTGACTGTTGATTATATTGACTGATTGTGTACAATTGATTGATACAAGTGATATGGATGCATCATTTGGTGTTGTTGAATCAGATCATTGCTTGATTCTGTCAATGTGATCAAATGGATTACTACAAAACTGTACATGCTCAAGTTGAATCAAGTATTGAATCGAGTATTGGATTGATATTTACACACAACCACAATTGCAATTACAATTGCAATCAGCACAGTCTGAATATTAGACATTTGAACATCACATATCGAGTTGTGGATAAATGCGAGTTGGCATATTGGACTGTTTTTGTAGTTTATTAATGATTTGATTCACGACTGTTTGAATTCAAGGCTCAATATGGATTACAACTGGATTGTCGTTGTTTCCATTTGTGATGACAAATCTGTCAATGTGTTGATTGATTGCTAGTCCATTGACCAAATAATAATCAATTCCACCAGCAATAGTGTCCGTCACATTCGAGTTGTTGGGAAATACTTTTGATAGTTTTGGTTAGATTGAACAGTCTGGTTTAGTCAAGTAAACCAATATCTCCATAAACATGTGCTGTAAAGTTGTTTCATTTGGAAAACCGCATGACGAAACAGATTCCAATACATTGGTCGATATTGATGAGACAACATTGCGTACGAGTTTTTGAAGAGACAAATGTTGTGATGCAAAGCAGTTTGTGAATGTCCATTTGAATAGTATTTTTTGACCAACAGCAAAGTAAAAGCAAGTTCAAGGTCGAGCGACTCCATCAATATTCCAGCCTTTTGAGTGATGAATAAGATTCCATATTTTGTTGGGTTTCCAAGTTGTCCAATCGATGATTTTTGTCAGACATTTCTTGAGTAACAGTTTAAAACCATTTCTAATCAGATCTGAATGGTCGCTTCCAAAACAACGAGTCATATCCAACATGGAATTGTTTGATAGACAGTATTGTAGTAGATCTGCTCGAGTGGGTTCAATGTTGTTTAGACATTGTGTTTTTATATCATCAATCGACACACACAGCGCACCAACAAGACCATCACATTCCGTTACAAGAACATGTTTCAAGGTCTCATTGCTCATGTTGTTTGGCAACCCAATAACGAGTAAATCCAGAAATTCATGGAATTCACAGAGTTTGGCTGGAATAAGTAGAAAATCACTTTTCAAGACCTGAAAGACTACCGAGTTCAACAGGACTTGAAATTCCTCCAACAAAAAGATGGTTTGATGCAATGATAAATCGCATGCTTAATGACAACCAACTCAGCGATGCTTTGATTAAAAGTCTCCATAAACTTGTGTCTTGTAATTACTGTTGAGCATCATCAAGAAACAACAGTTTTACTTTTTCCAATTCTATCCGTTGTTGTTTGGAACAATCAATGCATTTCCAACAAAAGTGTCGTGCAATCTTGTCCAAGAAACAAATCCAAATGACATTTGTTTGAGACTATGTTGATACATATTAATGAATATAGGTTTTGCAGAATCAGATGAACAAGTCAATATGACAAACCGATACTCAAACCAAGTATACGAGTTTGTCAAGTTGATCAGGTCTTTTGAGATGATTTGTAGAAACATTGATACCATTGATCTGGATAGTTTTCTTGAAATAATTGTATGAACCAGTGATTGTTGGGTTTGAGCCAACATCATTCTTGGATTTGATGATGAGTGGACTGGATCCAACAGTCCCATTTGCTACAAGTGCAGCAAGCGAGTCCCATGCGTTGTGATTGATCTCGACTTGATCCACCAGAGTGGATATTCAGTTAGTGTATCGACCAAAAGTGATCCTGTCTTGTAATCTGCGACCAAGCCAACAGGTTCTATTGCTGAACAACAGCCTGTTGTTGACTTGGTCGCAACCACCATCATTGAGACAACTAAAAGGCTTGTTGGTATTCCAGTCGACCATCAACTTCTTACTTTCCACTTTGTTGTTGATGGAGTGGAAATAACTTGCAACTCTTGGAACTCCATTGCTGTTCTTGGACTAGATTGAACCACTGGAACTGATCCACTCATCAAATCCAACACATTATGCCTGGTCAAACTCTGTATCATCAACACTAGACACTGTAATGGACATGAACTCACTTTACAAACCACTCTTGTGAACCTTGTCCAGTCGATACACTTGTATGATGAACACAACTGTTGTGTGTCCAACATTCAATCAAAACCATTCATTTGGATCATACCA